>NC_040020.1:9246274-9297336 GCF_000972845.2 Larimichthys crocea
TTCCAGCTCCCGCTCGAGGCCCTCGCGGCCCTCCAGCTTCCAGCAGCTCCCTCACACAGTCAGCGCAGAACTGACGCGCCGCACTGCAGCCGCGGAGGTCGAGCGACGACGCACAAATCCCAAAGACGCGTCCGCGACCATCTGAGCCAAATCGAACGTCGCGCGCTGTCGCAACGGGTTTAAATCATGCAGCGGCGCCCCGGCGCTTCACTGGCAGCATGTTGCATTCAGATGAAAGTTTGTGTTTCTTACACAGATGAGTGTGTGCATTCACCACCCTGCGCTGGGCCTCCAGTGAGTTCACTGCCAGTGCGGAGTCACCGTTCAACTGAAGGTTACGCCGGCGCTCGCGTTGCCGGCTGCACTACGAGCGCCTCAGGGGCGTGAATGAGACAGGGTTTGTGTTACTAAGCTCGCTCCCTGGTGCCATATCTGCACAAAGGTTGAATAAAAAACCTCCCGAGTGATTCACTCCTCCACCGCCACTTTTATTTTGATTTTGGCGGGGTGAGGCGGAGGGAGGGAGGGTGAGGCGGCTAACTGTTGCAGATCCAGTGACACTACACCCGACTATTTTGGATCCTTCGCCGGAGGCTGAAAACACAAACGCACAAACGCAGCGTTGGGATGACAGGATGAGAAAGGAAACGGCGGAAAGACGCAAAGTGATGAAACGACACGAAGGAAAGAAAAGTGGAATCTGAAACCATCCAAACCTTTGTCATTCATTTACATGTTTGTGACTTTAACTGTACTCTGTCATCTTCACACAATAAACACATCAAAGCAGCGACCTACTACCATCCGACCCCGCCTCTGGTTCATACATGCGTTATTCATACAAATGAGTTTGACACGGCACATCTTTCAAAGATAACGACACTGTGGTGTCACATTCGTCAAACACGTCGTTAAAATATTCAGTAATCAGCGACGAGCACCACCAACAAATGCTTTCTTATTTTAGCATTTGTAGCCACAAGTGAAAATATTTATTTACTTATTAATACTTATGTGACATAAATAGCACGATATAATGAATATATACATGTATGTACACTTGAAAACCCGTTACAGTTCCATGTGATGCAACAAATAAACTGAGAGCGGAAGGGGGTACGCCATGACACATTCACACCTCGGACAATTTAGAGTCACCGATTAACCTGTTAATGTCTTTGGACGTGGGATAGTGAAGCCACAAGCTGCAGTTCCTCTAACGTCCACCTTGAGGCTGGCTCCAGAGTGAGTCAGTCTCCATAAGTCCCCATGTCCCAATGTCCACTTCACAGAGAATAAACATGTTTACAGCCTGGACACAAAAAAAGTTTTTGTCTCTTAGCTATATTTCCCCGTTCATGACAACTGTACTGAGGGTGAATTTATATACACACTCACCTGTTCACAATTATATTAAGGCTTAAAGTATGCAGGATTAAGAGCGTGGCTTAGACTCATTAAAACAATTGTGTGCTGGTCTGTGAGTTCAGTCTCTGACATAAGCACAGAGGTTTTGAATCATAACATTTATTTTCAGCCTGTGCTTTACATGTTTACACCCGTCCGACCTGCAGTCATTTCCAACCGTCTACCCAATGTGACAAAACGTAACCAACCCACAGGCTGCAACTTGCAATTTATACACAGAAAGCGACACACACAACAAACAGAGCTCCCCCCGCCTTTCTCTTCTTAAGCTCACGGTTGAGTTGTGTGGGATGTGAAACGACAAGGCAAGAAGGAAGGACTGGACGGACGGCTTCATAATGACACACACAGCCTGCGCCCTGCAGGCCACTTCTCCCCTCTGTGATATGAACTAATGGAGCTGCGGGACATTATGTAAAAACAGAGGACGAGAGGAGAGAGACAGGGCGAGAGCACGGAGGGGGTCAGGAGGAAAAACTGACCGTAATGTGGCGTGAATGAAGGACACAAATTATAGGGGGTGATTAGAATATGAAAGAGAAAGTTGAGTGATGGATTAGCTGTAATCTAAGAAGGAGAGAGAGTAAGCAGAGCCCTCACAATCCCTCTGATAGCAGGTTTAGGTGTCACGAGTGATTACACCTCTCCGAGCGAGACACAGAGGGAGTTTTGGGCGTTTCGAGGGGGAAATGGATACTGTAGCGAGCGAGTAAGTGAGAGGAAATGGAAAACACAAATCCAGAGCAAGCTGTGTGTAAGTCAGCGATGAAAGGCTTCAAAGATATCTACTCGTTTACACGTAAACCCACCAGACTCCATCGTCACATTAACACCTTCTAATTTTTAAACGTCTTTTGAATACTCTGCTCGAACATCCTACACCACACTGTACGGGTCTCTCTATGTTTCTCAGTCCTCATATTTTGTTTTGTACTGAAACACAAAGACCACTCTCTATAAGAAAACCTGTTTCTGGTACTAACCGGCAGCTGTTAGTGTTGAAGGTCTGCTGGATTACAGTCAGATCCGACACTTGTATGATCATACTTGACTAATTGCTGTGGGTTGTGATTAATATTGGTATGATTCATGTTACAATATACGTGCTGCAGTGTTAGTGATGCTGCATGGGCGAATATGAGATGTAGATGCTCTCTCCGACGCCGTGATCACGCCACTTTTATTTTTTGTTTTTTTTTAAACACTTTTTTATTGATTTAAACATTCAAACATGAACATTTTAACACCTTATACAAAATAAAAAATATATAAAAAAACTGGTAATAATGAATGTAGATAATAATAATTAATTAAAACAATAATAAATTCCAGTAGGATCACAGCGAATAAGTTACAAAACTTGTACAATTAATCACAATTCAAGGTTGTGAGTTCCATAAACTAGCAAAATTCTTTTTGTTACGTTAGTCTCTGCCAAGAATCTTCCAGCTCAACATATCATTTGGACTTGCAATGGAACTATGAGCCTGTACAAGAGTAAAACACTTTCCAGAATGGTGTTCGTTTAAGCATTCCCATAAACAATGCATCAGTGGACCCTGCTCTACATCCACACAAATAGGTAATTAGGGAATATGTGATTCAATCTGCAAGGTGTAAGATAAGTGCGCATTAACCTCTTCTATTGCAGCAGCTTATATTTGGTGTTAACCACTGGGTCTGAGCCTTTTTTATTTTATTGTTTAATTTCTTTCAGTTTTATGCTGCAGTTCTTTAATATGCTATATTTCATTTGTTTGTCCATGAACATGTTTGTGTTTAAGTGTCTCTGATGCCTGTACTGCTTAGAGTGAAGTAAACGTGTTGAGCTGCTGACATACAGTAGTACTCCTCTTTATACTCACTAAGTACAAGTACTGTACTGAGACATAATGACAATGAACCAGGAAGACTTTTTTATATTATTCAGTTATACATAGAGGTCAAAGTGCTTATAGTCCTGTCTTTATTATTTAGTTTATTCACACTAAATAAATAAATAAATAAAATAATTAATCCTCCTTCACCTCGTGCAGAAGAAGTGTCCTTCAGACGTTTGCTGCTCCATTTGCTCGAGTTTGCTCTTTGTTTCCAGTTAGAAACAGACGTAACACTACTGAAGACTTAAATCTTAAAGAAGTGGGTCATAAATATGTAATTAAGTTTATAAAAGGGTCTGTCTTCTCCCTAAACTGCTGGGCACTGTAGCGTTTAGCAAACGTTACTCAAACAGGAGTAAATGCGCCATTGCTAGGACTATTTTCAGCGCGGATTAATCCACAGCACTGCTGGTATTTACAGATTCTGCTGCACAGTTTTGTTTGTTTTGTGTTTTCATGTATTTTTTATGACAATAAGAAACCAGCTTTGTCCTTTAGAGACAGGAGGGTGTGTGTGTGTGTGTGTGTGTGGTGAACAGATGACTGGATCCACCGATGCCTAATAACGTCAGCGTAATATACATGTAGCACTCATCTTTACAATTCGTTTAAAGCTCTGCGCGTCGACGCGGAAATGCTCAAACAGTGATGGGTTTGATGGAAGTGTGGGTTGGAGTGAACGGTGCTTAGCCGTCGTTCATGCGCGAAGACACTTCATTACGAGCGAGGTGTATTTACTGTCAGTGGAGGTAAAACATCAGGTTCCAGCCTGCACACACACACACACACTCATTCCCAGCACTGCCATCCCTCCATCACTTGACACCGCGGTGTTATTACCTCATTACAGTGAAAAGTCGGTAACAGATCATTTCTGTCACTGTGGAGAAACAGCGAGAGCTGGGCTTTGATGCAGAGCGGAGGGAGCACACCTTAACTGAGAGGCGTCAGCCACCTGCATGCGTGACTAACGTATGACCGATTGCCACAGTGGACGGATACGCGCAGTAGGTCATGAACGCGTGGATGATCACGACCATAAAATTTCAATACAGGTGAAGCGTGCATGCACCGGTAGCCGGTCTCACCGTAAACAGCCGTGAAGAGATGAACGTTTGAACTTCAATCTAAATTTTAAAGCATCACTAATCATGCTGTGACACGTGAACGGTCGATTTCACCTGGTGTGTACCTTTTTTTTTCGTTTTTAATTGTTGAATACAGGCCGATACAGATTAATACATGTATCACACACAACAGTTATGAAGTAATAAATAAAGACAAAGCAAAGTCTAAGATCTCTTCAGTAATTCAGATTTTTCCCATTTCTATGCTCTAACTGATACCGTTGTGTTTGCTTCTTCGTCGCCTTTTTGTCGTCTGTTTTGGCTATAACTGTCTTTAAAATCAGATTTTTTAGTTTAGTTTAGATGCTGTTAGAATATCTCCAGAGATGCTGGACCTTAACTTAATTATCTCAACAACTATTGAAGGGATAGTCGGGAGGAGAGAGAGGTCCAGAAACTTTGCAGCACATCAGTTAACCTCTGAATCATGTCAGACATTACGAGAGGAGTCATGAAGCATCGTCGAGTGCTCGAGACAAACCCCAGACTCCAGACTCAGCATTTGGGATATAATCACAACAATGGAAGGAGTAACGTCTGCCGTCTGCAAACTGTCGTGTAAAATGAATGAATGCTGTCACTGTTTAGATAAGATACAGTTTAGTGTCCCAAAGGTGAAATCTGGCTTTGGCTGCAATCAACGTCATAAAATAAGAGCCAACAAACAGTGAGATGAAGTTTATAGTATATGTTGAACTGTGCCTTTAATCTAACTCAGACTATGAAGCGGTTAACCAGCAGTCAGTGTTCAAACCCGACCCGACACCTCCCGTCCGCCTCTGGACCCTGAGATGACTCTGCTCTCATTACCGCCCTCTGCCATCGCATCCAGTCACAGCCACGTTCGTGAATAATCCGTCCTGACTCCTCCGTCCCGATGAGTTGCTTGGCACTCCACTGGGTGACTGACCTTGACCAATCCTAGCCCACACATCAGGCTCCCGAGCTCCAAGAGCACTTCTTACTTTGTCGTCGCTGTCACACGTTTGATACCCTACTTCAGTATCACTGGACCAGGTGGCCATCCTACCTGCAGCATACTAACGTGTTACCACAGCTCTGATTGGGCTGCTTGACAATGAGTGCGTCACCTTGTCTGTGTTTGAATATTCATGAATAGTTGGCAAACCCTTTTTGACTTTGCACAGAGGTAAACTCTGTTAAAACATCAAAAATCAGAGATCGACGGAGAATCTGTCATAATGTTGCATCTTCTCTGATGCAGTTAGAGAGCATAAACACAAAGTCTGAACTATTTTTGTTCCTGGCGTGCAGAAGCTGGACACGCTCCATAATCTCCGTGCCCTACCTTCCAGTTTCTCTCTCATGCTGCATGACTCATGACCTTGTTTGCTGATTGGTGCGTGTCTTTCTCTGGTTTCCGGACGACCACTCCATGTTTTTTCCAGTTTGGTCCTCCATCGAGCAGCAGGCCTCCGTCCTGTTGAACTCATGGAGGGTACGACTGGTACATCTTCTCCATAGTCACCACGTACTACCCGGATACCAGGACTTTGTCAACAAGGTAAATAACACATTACAGACAGAAGCAGTCAAAGTTGGACACACTCTCTCGTTCATATGATTTTTTTATTTTTAACCATTCTACTGTACAGACTCAGAACTATGAAAGAACACATATGGAAAATATTTAATATCAACAATTACCAGAACCTCAGATTAAAATCCTTCGCAGACTTCAAGTAGAGGACACATCTCAACATTAAATGTTCAGAGTAGACTGTTTGAATCGGGCCTTCATGGTCAAACGGTTGCAAAGAAACCAAACACAAGGAATGAACATCAGACCAGTGGAAATCTGGACTTTGATGAATCTGATGAGTCCAAATTTGAGATTTTTCGGTTCAAGCCGCCGTGTTTTTGAGAGACTCAGAGAAGGTGAATTCATTATATCTACATGTGTGGTTCCCACCCATGGTTTAGTGCTGATGCTTTTGGTGATTTCTTCAGAATTCAGGTCCAGCACGGCGACCACAGCATTCTTCATCTATGTATCATCCCGTCTGGTTTGTTCTTAGTGGGACCATCATTCGTTTTTCATCAGGACAATGACTCCAAACACCTTCAGACTATATGAAGGCTATCTGACCATGAAGGAGACGGATGGAGTGCTGCGTCAGATGATCTGGCCTCCACAATCGCCGACCTAAATCCAAATGAGTGCTCAGCACCTCTGGGATAATAAATAATAAAAATAAAAAACATTGGTGTGTCCAAACCTTTGACTGGTACTTTAAGTACTATATACAGTATAGCTATGGGCATGTAGCAGTAGGTGTGTATGACGCTTACCAAGGCAAACTTTTGAGATATTTTATTTCCTGCTTATTTAACTCGCTGGACTTTGTAAAACTAACGAAAAGATCCTAACATAGAAGCGAGGACGTGGCTGTCTGCTTTCAAACCATAATTCCAGGCTTTTTGAACTTGATGAGTTTTGGCAGTGTCTGATATTCGTGGGCAGCGAGGAGGTCCATTTTCTGATCGCTTTAACGGAAAGCGGCAGATTGGCCGAACATGCAGCCGCTCGGTGAGACTTCAGCCTCCTTATCTCGAGGGCTGGGAACAGACTCCTCAAACGGGATGAGATCCGGACTAACTTTGAACGTGAGACACGCGTCTGAAAGGAATAAAAAAGTTACTGAAAGTCAGTGATTCATGTTTCTTAATAACACTGCAGCACCGACTCTCCTTTGAACAAAGTAACACCCTGCTTCAAGAGGAAAAACATTAGTCATATAAATGGGAGTCACAGCCGTCAAATCAGCTTCATGTTGAAAATACTGCACATAATATATAGAGTCTAGTATCACTTGCTGTAGTTGTATCTGTATAAACTATAAACAGTTTATATTTGTGCAGCCAGTTATCACAAATCTTATTCTGTCCTGCTGTTATCTAACATACATGCTGCATGCTTTTCTATATGTGCATGTGCACAATGACGTGTGTTTTGAATAGTGATATTTAGAGTTTTGATTTAAGGACAGACGATGAGTGTCAGACGGCCATGAACCTGGAATATATCAGCTGTGAAATCCACAGTAATTTACTGTGTTTGTGCCCGGTACATTTCACAGTAGTACACTGTGCATTCAGTCAAAAACTACAGTAATTATAGAGTTACTGTGAAAATTACAGTAACAATAAGTTACTGTGGAGTTACTTGTCAACAGCTGCCAGTTAGTTACTGTAAATTTCACAGTAACTGGTTCACGGTGTAGTTTGTTAAACGAGGTGGACATAAACAGTCCAGGCTCCAAACAACCTGCATGTCGTTATTAATTTATTAATAAATAACGATGTACTGATGACTGTAAACATAGATTTTTATTTCTGGTGCTGGACGTGTCTCATCACGGTGTTCTAGGTTTATTTTGTGAGCTCGTTTCTGAGAAAAATCCTCCTGAATTAAATATTTTTGGACATGGACACATGGTTTTCATCGGACAGCGGTGATAAAAGGTTCAAGGTTTCTTTTTCTTCCTTCAGCGCAGAGTAAAATAAATGATGTAACGAGATACACTGCACACAAAATACTTAGTTCTGCCTGTTGCTCAGTGTGTATAATTCAAGCTTTGTGTCGATTACCTTAAGGAAAAACTCTGAGACTGAAACAAAGATGTTTTTTTTAATCTAAATGAATAAATGAGTCTTAAACACGTCTCTTTGCTGATGATCTGTTGACCGTGTGCTGTTGTGCTCTGGCATCGCCCCAGAAAAATAAAAGACTCTTTCTCTGCTTTAAGATTTGGGAAATGACACAATCTAATCTCGCTCTTACATTTAAAGGAATCAAAGACTGTGTCCTGCTCTCAGGAGACGTGTGAAGACAGAACAGTTTTGCAATCTGGGAGCTGGAGGAGGAGACATCTCAGGATCTAACTCCGCTGCAGCCCACACTTTTTAAAAAATCACATCTCCCTTTTCCCATCCAGGTCCGCAGCACCATCGAGAACAGCTTTGTGGGCTGGGAGCTGGAAGAAGTCCTCCTACTGGATATGTCGGTGGACGACGGAGACTCCAAGATCCAGAATCAGCTGAAGAAACTGCAGAGTCCAGTTATTCTGCTCTACTGCACGAAGGAGGAGGCTTCCACTATCTTCGAGGTGGCCCATTCGGTGGGCCTCACGGGTTACGGCTTCACCTGGATCGTGCCCTCGCTGGTGGCTGGAGATGCGGACCATGTTCCCTCTGTCTTCCCTACAGGTACACCCAAACACCAGACAGACAGACAGACAGACAGACAGACAGACAGACTTAGATCTAACCGCTGGTCTTCAGACACAGAAACGCTTCCGCTGCACAAAGCAGTTTGCTTTTTGAGCATCTTGAGTCAGACTGTTGTCATTTTCTATGATTTATGGGTAAAAGAAAATATAAAAACAGAGACATGTAGCAGAGCTCAGTGCATCTGCTAATACGTCGTCTTAGGCCACGTTCAGACAGGATCTGGTGCAGATTTTTCCATATATTTGAGTTGCGGTTGTGCAGAGTGCAGGGGTGTCCACCAAAAAAACACGATGACCTGCGTTGGAGAAGTTGAGCCGGATCCAGTTTTTGGAAAAAAAAACAAAAAAAAAAACACAGCCTGACGTCACGCTGCAGCCGCCAATCAGATTCTCAAACCTCCACAGTCAAACTGAGTCTAAACTATGAAACAGTGACACGAAGAAGTTTCCTTTTGGTTTATGTATGACGGTTTCCAGAGACGTAGACAGTGAATGAGAGTGAGCGAGCGCTGGCCTCCATAAAGCAAAAGTTAATCAGCAAAATAAAAGCTTGTTTCCTGATTGTTTCACAGCGACACGCCTAGTCACTCCACATTATTAAACCATAAATGATAAGATACGGTTAGCAGGCGTCACTGGTTGTTACCATGGAAACATGGCTGCTAACCTCACAGGTAACTGGATGACTTCTTAGTCTGTCTAATCTAAAGAGAACAAACGTCTTTGTGAAACAGCCTCATGTCAGTTTTTAATACGCTCAAAGCATCACACCGTAAAAATGCAGCTAATGAGCGTTTTGCAGAGAAAGCTCGTTACGTGCCACATGTCAAATTTTAAATATTAAGTCACCGTTGCCAAATTAATTATGATGCTTTGTTTTTAATCGTCGCTTGAACAAATTAACCAAACCACCTCCCTCTCTCTCTCTCTGGTGTTATTAGTTTAAAGACCGTCTTCTGTAAATCTCAGTGCATCCTGTTGCAGCGTGACTCTGACAGTCTCCTCATCCGGAGCGCGGTCGTGGTTATCGAGTGTAGCTCTGTTGCCCTCGTACTGCTCCGCGCCATCGAGCATCTTTTTAACTGTAACAGCAATCCAAACAATTCAACGTCCGACACGCGATGTGTAATGTAATGTGCTGACAGGGATTGCCCTGGTTTCTTCGCAGTAGTTGTACTCTCTCTCTCAGAATCACATCTTAATGGCTGATGGATGTCGGGGCGAGCCTGTGGCAAAGTGGTCCAAGGAGCTGAACCTCAACAAGCCCAGGTCGACTCTTTCCTATATGCATAGACATTCAGTCAACGTGGCCAGAGATGTTTACAGATTTAAATACAGGAAAAGATTTGCACGACTTCAAACTCCACCGGCAGCGTTTCAGAAGCGTTCAGACTTTGTTTAATTGCTCAGATTTGGTCATTTTCCTGCTTGATGTTCTTCTAAATATGCTTCTACATGTGTAAATATGTTATGTAGTTCATTTGTCTCTCTTTTGTCTGTTGTTTGTTTTTACAACCGGCAGTTTGCACGGGGTGTTTTATTTTGAAAATCCACCGGATTCCCTGTGCTGTTTCTGTGTCCGGCTTCCTGTCAGCTCGTAGTGCTCTGTGTTAAATTGTTCGCGGCGTCCGTGAATTCAACGCGGCAGAGCCAGTGGAGTTTAAAACACTGACCGGCCGCTGTGCAACCGGTGGTGGTTGATGATGAAAGCTGCCACCATATACGTCACCTGACACGCATCAGCCAATAGAGAAATTCAATTGCAATAGCCGCGTTTCAACCAGTAGAGGGAGGTCGCTATGTCGATATTTGAAGATCTGGACCTCGATCAATCAACAGATCTTCTCTGGCGTCATAAGAGAAGATCAGTGCATCACATCAGAACATTACATCACTGATTCAGATGCTTTGAACTGCAGCACATGTACGACTGTATCCACAGGATTAATATTCCACCTTTGTTGTATTTAACTTACTGACATCATGTAATCTTCAAACAGGGAATCAGAGGGTCAGAGGTCGAACGGTAAATTAAATTTAATGTTGAGCAAAACACTGAAATCTGTATTTCATTATGATGTAAGTAAAAAAAAAAAAAAGTGGGCACAAGTGACAGATGGGCTCATTTGCATATATGCAAATATTCTCCTGTGCCAGTCAGTGCCAGGGTGCATACTGATTTCAGGTAACCTCAGGGAGGTGAGTTTGATTATTTAATAACCACACGAGAACGCCGTTAACAGAAAATATCTCTCCGGGGAAACAGACCCCTCTCTTGCACCTTTCCCCTCGCCGAGCGTGATCGAAGCATTCACTCCTGAAGTTCAACACCGAGGCAGGTTTGCAAATGTGAACCAGCCGTGGAGAGTGACCTGGAAACGCAGCTCTGTTTATGGGTGTAAAGAAGAGAGGCTGCAGATCCTCATGCTTGGAAAGTCAAGCCCTGGTCACTGCTCAGATTCAGCTGTGTTGTTTAAACAGAAAGGTAAACGGCTCCACTTAGAGCAAATTAAAATACTCCGGGTTTGATTCATTCTTAATTTGCTCTCAGTGTTTTCTCATTTTTCAGCCTCATTTCATTTTTGTATTTCTTTTCCCCCTCTGGCTGTTTTCCACTGCGCTCCACCTCTGCTATGGAAATACACCTCTCACCGCCCTCTCTCTCTTTTTCAGGGCTTATCTCGGTGTCGTATGACGAATGGGACTACAATATCGAGGCCAGGGTACGTGATGCAGTGGCTGTCATTGCCACGGCGACCTCCACCATGATGCTGGACCGGGGGCCACACACCCTGCTGAAGTCGAGCTGCCTCGGGACGCCTGACAAAAAGGGCTCCAACACCGGCCACTCCAAGGAAATACTGAAGTGAGTTGGTGGGAGGGGAGGGTGCACGATGTTGGGTCTGTTCGGGGCTGGAACATCCACCTGTGGGAGCTGCTGAGTTTCTAGTTTATAGCATCAGCTGCAACACTCAAACAATGCAGCTGGTGACGTGACGCTTCAGCCTCAGTCTTTTAGTGTAACATGTATTTAAGACCTTTTTACATTGTTATTATTGCACATTGTTGGCGACATAAGGAGCTTTCTGAAGAGCCGCTGACCTGCCTTCGACGCCTCGTGCCTAATCTAAAAATGGTCTTAGAGGTGGAGCTGAATGAAGCCACCCACCTGTCAATCAAAGCGTCCACGCTCTTAATCCTGCATAACTTTAAGCCTTAATATAATGTGAACAGGTGAGTTGTATATAAATTCACCCTCAGTACAGTTGTCATGAACGGGGAAATTAGCTACAGAGACCAAAACTGTTTTTTGTACCAGGCTGTAAACATGTTTATTTCTGCTGTGAAGTTGGACATTTGGACATGGGGACTTATGGAGACTGACTCACTTCTGGAGCCAGCCTCAGGTGGACGTTAGAGGAACTGCAGCTTTTTTTGCTTTGTTGGCGAGAAGGGAAAGCATCTGTGCTTGTGATTAAATATTGTTTTGATTTGATAAAGAAGCAATGAGTGACGTTCACAGTTCAACAAGATGAGCTTTTAATTCATACGAGTCAGATCCAAAGAAAGCAGTTTGTAAAATAACAGGAAAATAATGTAGTTTTGTTCTCAGCTGTAAGTTCAAACTATCAAAATAAAGCACATGTTGTACAACATGGAGCAGACATACAGCCACGCTCCCCGAGGAGCGCCAGAATATGTTTAATTATCCAATGAAAACACAAAACGAACCGAGCCTGAGAACAACATCCCGTCTTTATCTTTACCTTCACCCACAGCCATCTTTAAAAAGGGAAGTCTTCTCTTCCTCTGAACCTCCTTGTTTTGTTTTTGGCACATTACAGAACAAGCAGGAGCATCGGTATTCAATAATTAAATCCCCGTTTAACTTCATAGGGCGTGCTTTTACTGTTCACATTGATCAGAGATTCCACAGCTTAATTGAACGCTCGGGGACAAACGGATTAACGAAGAAAGAGCCGGAGGACAAGATCGGGGTTAGCATTAGCACACAAACACACACACACATGTTGTTGTAGCGTGATATTTAACTGCTCGACTCACTGAAGTCATTTGTTATTAGATGTATTTGAAACAGAGATTAGAAAATGACATGACTGACTCAAACACTCTGAGATGAATTCATCTCTATCTCTCTGCTCAGGGTGGCCTCAGCGTGTCATCGAGCCGCCCTTTAAGGACCGCCCACAAAATCCTGAAAACTGTTTGAACCTCTAACTCCACATTTCAGTGACATATCGTTCAAAGTCTTTTCACATGTTTTCAGCAACTATTTTCCAACATATATAAGAAAGAAATTACCTTTACATTGACTTTAATATTTAATATTTTCTGTTTTATTCGCATCAGAACTACAAAAACATTATGCAGCCTCCTCCCCTGCCACCACCGCATTAATCTCCGAGTTGAGGTTGATGTATTACTGTAAGTTTTGCTCTTGTCTTGACTCCATGTTTCTGTTTTTAATATCAGGGGCACTCTGAGTCCGCCACCAACAGGACTGAGATAACAATAACACTGCTGCCATGAATATTTCAGTCCCCAAAGGGAGCTTTCAGACGCTGGGTTAGCTCTCAATCATCCTTCAGGCACACACCTGGGACGCTGTGTGTGCATGTGTGGTGTGTTGTTGTGAGTGTGTGTGCATGTGCGGTGTGTTGTTGTGAGTGTGTGTTTGTGTGTTTTCCAAACCAGCTATTCAATTTTTCTCCATTCGACTGAGCAAAGGTGGAGAATGTGGTGGATCGGTGGATTTTGGTGGTGACCCCAGAGGCTAGAAGCTGCTTGACACACACACACATAATTCCACCTATTCCATCGCCTCGACCCCAGAGACAGAAGCAATAATAAGGCCATATGTCTCTGCGCGGTCCCGTGTAGCTGCGGGCCACAGCGGGCAGCACGCACCCTGGATAAGCATGCCATCCCGTCAGCGCTGATGGACGGAGATGGGAGGCTCCCAGTGAGTCACGCTCTCAGATTTGTTCAGGGGCTTCTTGACCTTATGGGGGGCCACAAACACACGCAAACATGCATCCGTAAATATACATGCATACACTCACACGCTACGACACAAACAAGCCAAACGCACACGCACACGTGTGCAGAGCTCCAGAGGCCATCCATTGTTTCCTGTCAGACGGGAGAGGACAGGAACGCCGGGATAATGAGAAAATGTGCTCCAAGTGGTTTTGGATGAGGCGCTGAGGGGCTTATTTGTGTGGATGTTGTTGCAGGATGTTGTTTGACTGTGTGTGTGTGTGTGTGTGTGTGTGCGCTCACGTTCAAATTCGCCCTCAAATACATATAAATGCCGCACTGGTATATGATGTAAGAGATGATTAATATCTTTGTTTTCATGTCTGAAGACGCTCAGTCAGAAGCTTCCAACATTTTCTGACCTGTGATCAGCTGAACGGTGTCTCTGTCATTCGTACGTCTGTTCTCACACTATGTAACTTTGGGCTCCGGGTCGGGAGAAGTACGTAACGCTTTACGGCACTAAGTCACACAGCAGCAACTATTTCACTGATTCTGGTGAAACTGGATCATATTTTATGGAGGAAATGTTTTCTGGTTTTCCCTCTGATGTCCTCCGGCTGCTCCGCCTCAACTCTCTGTGATTTACAGAGTTTATGATGGACAGTGAAGTAAACTGCTGACAGCTGTAGCTGCTGTTAGCTCAGTTCGTCAGCTTGGTGGTGAGCTCAGAGCGACGGGTACCCGTCGCTCTGAGCTCACCGCCAAGCTGACGGACTGAGTGTTTGTACCAACAGGCGTTATGGACTACCAGGAAGAAGAAGAGGAGGTAACCAGGCTCAGCAGCTTCTATGGACATGATGGCAGAGGAGAAGAGAGTGAAGAGGACGCTGACGGAGGAAGCTAAGAAGAGAAAAGGAGAGAGTGAGCGAGCAAGAAGCCGCCGGACAAGAGTAAATGTGGGACTGACTTTTAGTGGTTGGTGAAATAAAAGGCTGAAAGACAGACGCCGAGTTGGGCTGACCCGGCGAGTCCGAAGTGAGTTCATTCAGCCACATGATGCTGCACTCTCCATAACCGCTCTGTAGTCTGAGATCTCTCCTCGCCTCAGCATGGATGCTCGGGTTTGCACTCTTGAATCCAGTTTTTCTAGAGATGGCGTCCGGTGTGTGTAGCCTGGATAAACAGTCAGAAATAATAATAATAAAGAGACATCCTGAGCTCATTCCGGCGCCGTCAGCGGTGAATGAGGAGAGCGGCGGCTGTTGTAGTTTCCCCGTTGTGTTGAAGTACGCTTTGGCGAGTTGTCACAAGTATGAGATCATCAGAGAAATGATTAGACTGGTTCTCACCGTGTGGTAAATCACCTCCTTCTCTATGTGAATATAATTCTTATTAACGACTGTTTCTGCGATCACACGCGACCTCGAGCACACGTCTGTGTTTGAGGCTCGCAGACGGTGGAAGGTCAGCGGCCCTGCTCTGTTACGCCCTTGTTCACATTTGAAATGAAAGAGGGCTCTCTGTGATACGGAGCTCCGTCTCTTCAGACTCCACAGGTAGCCTGTCTGATGTCTGCTGCACGACGGGGGTCCCTTATGGACCCAGATCACATGAAGCTCCTGTGGACTCACTTATTAAAGGCTACAGCTCAAAGAGACTCGGGACCTTACATCTTTTCTTATGTGCAGTCCACATCACGCTCTGAGTGTGTTTACGCCGTCGGACGAGTGCAACCAGCAACTCGTTAATGTTTGAGTAGAAATCAAGCAGCAACCTCCGTGAAGCCGATGCAGGAAGGTGACGGGTGTTGATGCAATGTGCTCCACCTTCACACCGCCTCTGAAATTAAACCAGACGGTAAATGTGCTGTCACGATTAAGCAGTAACCTCGGCTAAAGTGCCACAAACTGCAGTTCCTCTAACGTCCACTTGAGACTGGCTCCAGAAGTGAGTCAGTCTCCATAAGTCCCCATGTCCAAATGTCCAACTTCACAGCAGAAATAAACATGTTTACAGCCTGGTACAAAAAACAGTTTTGGTCTCTGTAGCTAATTTCCCCGTTCATGACAACTGTACTGAGGGTGAATTTATATACAACTCACCTGTTCACATTATATTAAGGCTTAAAGTTATGCAGGATTAAGAGCGTGGACGCTTTGATTGACAGGTGGGTGTCTTATTTGAACAACCTCAGCCTCGCATCTTTGCCCATTTTTGGATAAGCTGGGAGCCGGTGGAGGCAGGACTGCCGAGATTCACCACACCGAAACAAATTTGAATCTTGGTTGCGGATACTGGATTTAACTCAGATTCTTTTGTCGATGGTTGTGTTGATTAAATCCGCTAAACACCGTGTGTCTGCTGTAAACTGGAAATATTAATTGTGTTGTAATCACACCCTGTAAAAAGATACTGGCACAGCTTTTCCACCATATGTGCTCTGCCTCACCGTAAATTACCATATTCTACAGTCGACCTGCATGCCGTCATCCTGGATCATGAGTCAAACCTGATACAGTCGGTACATGTGACACACATGTTTGCATCCCTGCATTGCAGCGACCACGTGCAGCTTCAACATCTGATCATAAAGAAAGTCAAATCAAATGAAAATAAAGAGGGTAAAAGAGGGATCGTGTCCATGACGCCGCTGATGATTCAGTGTCTCTGTAACTAAAAAATAAATTCCCCCTCAAAGCCAGTGATTAGTCGGGGAACAGTTGGCGAGCGTATGGCTGTGATGAAGCCGCATGAGGTTCAGTTAGCAGCTTGCTGCTTCGCTTTTTTTTTTTCCTCTTCCAGCCGAGTCAGACGGGAATACTGACATGAGACGGCACATAAAAGCCACATCAATAGTACAGACAGACAAAATGATAAACAGGGCGGCCTCCTCTGCTGTAAATTCACAGCGTGCATCGGTTCCTGTAAAGGCACAGGTTAATGTACGGCGAGATGAATCCCACCGAGGCGCCACGCCGAGGTGAGGCGGGGAGATTGATGTGAGAGTGAAAGACAGCGTGAGGGGGAAGCGGGTAAACACTCAGCTTTAGACAGAAAAATACTCCTTCTCTCTCTCTCTCTCTCTCTGTCTTCTCTCTTTTCTCTTTCAACCCAGCCCTCTCTCGGGTGAGATTACTGTTCCCATGGCAACGCAGCTGATTGCATGGAAATTGCTGTGGTTGTGGGTGCCATGGCAACACATTACATCACATTATGCTGGGGTTAAGAGGCTCCGTGTGTTTCACATGTTGCGGGTTTTTCGCGTGTGGCTTGGACGTCAGAGAGAGAGGCAGTTAGTGGTCACATGAGTCGCCATGGCGGCAACAAGTTGGGCACCTTCCTGTTTCCTGAGCCTCCACCCACACCGCCTCGATGTTTTTGGTCCCCCCCCTCATTCAATCTGAGATTACAATGAGCAGGTCTAATCCCATGTTACACGCACATTACAGCACGTCTGGTACGCTCGCCAGCCGCTATGCAGCGATGTCAGGCATTTCACGGAGGCTCGAGTTTTATTATTGACTCGCTCAAAGCATGCAGCCTACTTAGGTGTGCGTGTGCGAGTGTGTGTGTGAGTGTGTGTGTGTGTGTGTGCATGTGTGTGTGAGGTGGGATATAAATATACTCCAAGACGTTACCGATAGAGATACTGAATGTTCTGGTAGGAGGTACTTGCGATAAAATCTTGGGTAAGTTTCAGGCCCCGCTGCTCATCGTGAATACATTTATTGTCTCATTTTCACGCTGTTGACTTGGTTTGAGACGATGGCGAGTAAAAACGTCCACGTCACACACACACACACATGCACACACACACACACACACACACTCCTTGCATTCAGAGATATTTATTTCTCCGGTGGATTGTTTCAGAGGCAGAGCGTCTCCATGGTGACGGCAGCCCACAGACCAGGACGAGGAAGAGTGAGGGAAGGAGGCGAGATGTTTCCAGCTTATCTTCCACTGCTGTACACTTGTTGACACACTTATATGATGTGATGTGTATTCACGCGGGCGCTTTAACACACTCTCTCTCTCCGCCCTGTCCTCTCTCCTCCACCTGCTCACACCTGGTCTGTTGTTGCTCTCTCACATCTCTGTGCTCCTTCTTTAAATCTCTCCGTCTGTACGAGGTGTGATCGTGAATTCTGAGATTCTGAAATATAAATATACCTTCACCTTACTAGGATTTAAAATGGTCTTTTAAAAGTGGATAAAACATAAAGATACTACTACTAACACTAAATATATCTCACTGGTACGTCTGGACACATCTTCAGTGATCATCATCAGATGTTTTTGGGTGTTTTCCTTCAGGCGACCCAGCTCACGCAGCTGACTCGACCCAAACTTGTGTCCAGATGCTACTCTGTCATCATGACCCTCCTCTCCTGAGCCACAGCCACCTTGAAGCTCTCTGCAGCATCTGTTGCACCGAGGATGCTTCTTCTCTTTCTCATGCACTCGACCTCCGTTGGGAAGCATCTTGCTGGCATTCTGACCAGACCATCATCACACTATTAAAATAAAAACATCTGATTTTACCTGCAGCTGTAGTAAATCTCGCTATGGGAACAACCGACCGCAGACGTGTGAAACGAGGATCTTCTTTTAAAAGTTTAAAATACATAAAATACAAAGAGAGTAATCAAAGATCAACAAAGTAGATGTAAAACTCGTGGGCGCCACATATTAAACCTCTCCAGACAGTACTTTCTGAACCATGTACCAACACATTTCACCAAAGAACATTTGAAGTATTTCACTGCCAAGTACCCGAACTGAATATCCGACAGCACTGAGTCATTACAAGTATCAGCCAGCGTTCGCGTTGTGATATTTCAACGTGCAAGACGTTTTAGAATATTTATAAAAGTCTTGATTTTTATGTGTGAACTTTCTCCCACCGCTCCGAGTACGTTCGCCGTATGACGTCTGTGTTTCCGCTCTAAAAAAATCACCAAACCGTGTACGGCCAGCTCGGCACCAAACGGCACGGTGGAGGTGGTGGCGACCAAAAACAGAGCTTAAAAAAAAAACAAAGCAGAGCCGGTGTTTGATTTCTGTTCAGCAGATGGCCTGAAAATATGATTTTTAATGAATGCTAATGTGCGTTTGCAGGATGTGTAAATAAGCAGCTGTTTTCTGGGTGATAATATGTCAGCGCTGTGTTTGCATATATGGTTGAAAATGAGATTTTAATCATACGTCCGTTATGTATTTATAGATTCTGTTCATATTTCATATTTTAGGTACCTCATGAATGTAACATTTGAAGGTCGAAACTTGTCGTTCAGCGAAGAGGGTCACCAGATGTTCCCCAAACTGGTCATCATTCTCCTGGACAAAGACAGGCAGTGGGACAGGGTGAGCATGTCCTCTGTCCTCCTCATCCTTCCTCCCCTCTGTGATCCGTCTGTCGCTTCTTCTCCTCTTTGCCACTTGAAGTACCTGTTACAGTTAGCCTGTATATCACACAGCCTTCCTCCCACTCACTACATACAGGTTGGCAAGTGGGAGCGAGGCTCCCTGACGATGAGGTACCACGTGTGGCCTCGCTTCGAGCTGTACTCGGCAGCGGAGGAGCGGGAGGACCACCTGTCCATCGTGACTCTGGAGGAGGCGCCGTTCGTCATCGTGGAGGACGTGGACCCGCTCAGCGGCACCTGCATGAGGAACACCGTGCCGTGCCGTAAACAACTCAAGCTCAGGTGAGAGCTCAGAGGTTTGACAGGTGCAAACTTTAGTCTCCAAACTCAGATTTGTTTGTTACTGCTGGATAAATATTAAAGACTCGAGTGCTAGAAATAGAACACTGCAATAAAGACGTATTGATTTCTACATTTTCTGGTGTGCTGTGTCTTCAAAGCTCACACTCATGAATTATTGTACTTTTTCTGTGAATTTTCCCCCTTTGGCTTCTTTGTTTTTTTCCCGCTTCTTCTTTTTCATCTCTGGATTTTAAATCATCCCTCGGTGTGCTGTGATTACCTCCGCTCGCCTCACCACTGCTAACTAGATCATCGTCTTTTGGTTTCGGCCACTGTTTTCCCGCCCCCTCCCGGATGTCTCTTCACCCTGACCCCTCTTGCTATCCACTTCTCCTTGGTGTGTGATAATGAATTTTCTTCAGTGGCCTCCTTTTCTATCACTGGCCTACCTGAAATCTCCTGAGGGTGTCCTACATCTTCTGGCTCAGTGGTTTTTTTATTGACTGATCTTTCACCCTGCTCTCTCTCCTATTCCCCTTTTCTTCTTCCCGCTGTCTGTCTCTCTGTCTGTCTGTCTGTCTGTCTGTCTCTCTGTCTGTCTGTCTGTCTGTCTGTCTGTCTCTTCCTTCAAACACATCCTCACACACAGCCTTTTCAGAGAGAGGCAGCACTATGCCACAGAGAATATATGCAGGATTTCTCTCACCAGCCCAAAATACTCCATGAGCTCGATGTGGATTCGTCTCAGAAATGTGTTGATTCAGTCTTAGAGCTGGATAAGATAGATACATAAACTCATTGTTTACCGTGTTATGCAGGGGGTTATAATTATTTTCTTGATTAATCATTTGGTCTAAAAAAAGAAAATGCCAAAAGCACAAGATGATGTCTTGTTTTGTCCGAAATCACAGCCCCAAATTAAATAATAACTACGATATACGATAGTTTATGATACCGTCTCGTATGTGTTGCTCGTATACGACAGAGAGCAGCAGCAGATCCTGACAACTCAGAAGCTGCAACCGGTAAATGTTTGACAATGACAAAAGCTGTAAATTTTCTGTCACATTTAAACCCCGATGGTTTCACTGACGGTGTAAAGAATAAACGCGTATCCGTGACGTCGTCTACAGATTTCTGAGTGTGGCGGCTTTGGTTGCTGCCATTTTGGCAGTCGTGCCTCCGCTGAATGACGCCTGGTTGCTCAAACGAACCGTCTGTGACGACATCCACCTGTCAGTCAAAGCATCCACGCTCTTAATCCTGCATAACTTTAAGCCTTAATATAATGTGAACAGGTGAGTTGTATATAAATTCACCCTCAGTACAGTTTTCATGAACGGGGAAATTAGCTACAGAGACCAAAACTGTTTTTTGTACCAGGCTGTAAACATGTTTATTTCTGCTGTGAAGTTGGACATTTGAACATGGGGACTTATGGAGACTGACTCACTTCTGGAGCCAGCCTCAAGTGGACGTTGTTGTGGACAATGTGCTGGTTTTTGCACCTATATCCTGTCAGCACACCTGTCTGTTTTCTGCACCTGAATCCAGACGAACATCAGATTTCTAACACGTTCTCTCTCGTTCTCCTACTTTTGCTTCCTCTTCCTCTCCGCACCACCTCACAGCAACCAGACGGGCGATTCAGGGATTTACATCAAGCGCTGCTGCAAAGGTTTCTGCATCGACATCCTGAAGAAGATCGCCAAGGCGGTCAAGTTCACATACGACCTCTACCTGGTGACCAACGGCAAACACGGCAAGAAGGTGAACGGGACGTGGAACGGCATGGTCGGAGAGGTGAGAACGTTTGTCTTTATTTTACACACATGAACGATGACTCAGGTTATTGTATCTGTAGTGGACAAATGTTTTTAGGTGTCTCTTGTTCGGAGTCCAGCCCAACACTAGAAAGCAGCAGCAGCTTTGTGAATCGGGTGTTAACAGCTTTAAAATACCAACCTGACAGTTTGGTCGATTTCATACAGACCTGCTGGCAAATCAGCTGATCGTGGATTTCACAGCTGGCGGATCGCCGCAGGAGACCTCGCCAGAAAACCTTACTGAACCAGCAGAGTGACTGAATGCAGGAGTAAACCTTAAACACCAGAATGTTCAGCATGACTGCAGGTCTGTTTCTGGTGGAGTCCCAGCCACCGTTTAAGCATCTTCTTAAGCGCCTGGTGCGTTCAGCGTGCCTCCCTGAAGACATGCGGCACTATTTATAATGACACAGAAACAAAAGTGACGCTGCTTCAAATAGCAGGGACCAAATTTAACATCTGTGATTTTGTGAGTGAGAAAAGTTTTTCTCTCGGGCTGCAGTGGCGGCAGGTTTAGCAGGGCGTTCCAGATGTCCTTCTCCCCAGCAACGCATCCCAGCTCCTCCTGGAGGATCCCGAGGTGTTCCCAGGCTAGACTATGTGGTCCCTCCAGCAGGTTCTGGGTCTGCCCCGGGGTCTCCTCCCAGTTGGATGTGCCCAGAACACCTCCAAAGGAAGGCACCCAGGAGGATCCTGATTAGATGCCCGAACCACCTCAGGCTCTACTCCGAGCTCCTCATCCTATCTCTGGCGGAGGAAACTAATTTCAGTCGCTTGTATCTGTGATCTCGTTCTTTTGGTCACCACCCGAAGCTCATGGCTGTAGGTGAGGGCTGGAACGTAGATGGACTGGAAGATCGAGAGCTTCGCCTCTTCCCGCCAACATCGCACCAACTCGCCGATCCACCTTCCCATCACTCATGAACAAGACCCCGAGATACTTGAACTCCTTCACCTGGGGCAGCAACTGGCTGGACTTTACAATGCACAGACGAAGCTGCTTTTCCAGAAAACCAATTAAATAAGCGAGTAAACATGTAATCTAATACTTCTACTCTCGCTGCTACGAGCAAGGAGAGTGTTCAGGTGCCTGTAGGAATTTATCTTTACGATGGGACTAATTATATTGTCTGAATGTCTCTGTTAGCTTCTCACTGTCTCTGTCAGCCATCGAGCACTTGTTCCCCACAACCTGGCCTGAGGGGGAGCTGTGATCAGCTCTGCAAAAAAAAAAAACTCAGGAGGAGAGGAGGACAATGAGGCTCCTAATCAGAGATGGAGAGGAAGAATCCGCCTCGGGGAAAGACCCACTTCTTTCCTGCACACATTAGGCATCCAGCACAATGCTGCCTTTACAAGTCGATGCGATGTCCAACTTAATTGATTGTGGCATCGAACAAGTGACTTTATTATTATCTCAAGAACACGAGGAGTTAAGATGTGCGGCGTAAGAAAAACAACATTATTTGTTGCATGAAGGGAAAGGCTGTGCAAATGTGCAGCGGCTGCATTCACGGATGCATTAGTCCGTGACGTTCAGTGCCTAAGTAAGCAGCTAATGATTTAATTTGAATGAAAGAGAGAGAGAACAGAGAGAGAGCGATGAAGAAGTGTAACAAACAATAGAGAAAACAGAGCGTAGGATGTTCACTCTGACATACATTTCCCTTATTAACAGTCTTTCATGCTACATTTTTATTCTTGGCCCGAGGCTGCAGAAACTTCGGGGCTAAATATACCTGAACACGCTCAGGGACGCTCGGTTGGCGGGAAGTCGGGCGCTGACCCAGTGTAGCAACAATCCGACATCTTCTCCTGCTTCCATTCTATCAAAGATGATGCGATCCAGAGAATATTCATCACCGCTGACCTTTTACTGTTTCCCCCGTCTTCTGTGTCCGTCTGTCTCCGGCCGAAACATCAGGTGGTGTTGAAGAACGCCCACATGGCGGTGGGTTCGCTCACCATAAACGAGGAGAGGTCGGAGGTCATCGACTTCTCTGTGCCCTTCATCGAGACGGGGATAAGTGTCATGGTCTCCCGTAGCAACGGAACCGTCTCCCCCTCCGCCTTCCTCGGTGAGCGGGACGTACAACACACACACACACACACACACACACACACACACACACACACACACATATGACCACTGACAGACGTTTATGTAGGATCTGTTTTTCTGCAGCGTAGTAAGTTATTTTGTGAGCTACAGCTGAGATTGAAGTTTAACTCTTGACTTTGGGAACAACAAAACAAGCTCACCTCAAGGTCCATTTAGTGGTTCTTCAGTCTTATCACACACACACACACACACACACACACACACACACACACACACACACACACACTCGTGTTTTAAAGTTGACATCTTGAAGATTTCAGTGCTGCTCGATTTGGCATCGCTCGTGGTTACCGTGGTAACAGCAGATGCAGTTTAATACCTCAGGGCTCCCTGCAGCAAACAACTCGTTTGGCAGCTTCTCTTTCGACCGGTTGTATCTGGTCACGGAGCCGGTCGAACAAACCCAATCAAAGGGGAGTCGTTTTTTAAATGAACGCCATGAGAAACACTTTCCATACAGAGCAGGTCGAGACTGTGGACGAACATCTGCAGAGACCGGATGAGTTTAGAGAAGAAGAGAGACAAAGATGCACAGCAGCATTAACAATAATAATAATAATAAATACTATAAGTGAAATAGAAATAGACTTTTAATGTGAAGCAGCAGCAGAAGCACAGGAGTTAACTGTAAATACATTGATTACATTTAGTTAAAAAAAGGATCGTTGATGCTGTTACCTTTTAAAGTTAGTTTCCTCAGCTGATGAAGGTCATGTGATCCAGACGAAAGCCTCAGCTGTGGTGTTTGTCTATTCTGTCTGTGTGTGAAAACTGCAAAGCAACATGAGTACATGAGTCCATTCACACCTACCTGCCTTCCAATCAGAGCTCCTGAGTTCATCCAGACAAGTACAGAATGTCTGAATACAATCCTGCCGATACCAGAGGCTGATTTTATATCGTCTGTTTTAATGAACTTCCTGTCTCCTGTGACTCCTCTCTCTGTCTCAGAGCCCTTCAGCGCCGACGTCTGGGTGATGATGTTCGTGATGCTGCTGATCGTCTCGGCCGTGGCTGTGTTTGTGTTTGAGTACTTCAGCCCGGTCGGTTACAATCGCTGTCTGGCAGATGGCCGAGGTGAGAGGACGCACACACAACACACACACACACACACACACACACACACACACACACACGACAGTAAAATATGCAACGACGTAACTCTACCTGTATATGGTAAAACACTGTTTCAAAACCTTTGTTTATACAGAAAAAAGTAGATTTTTATATATTAGAGACAGTTATATAGTAAAACACTGTAATATTTAATGCCATATTTTACGGTCTTTTACTGTCATCGTAAAATCTACAGACATTTTAAAATATGGAATAAAAACGCCAACCGTATACCTTAAATCTTAACATCCTTTTACTGTAATATTAGAAAAGGTTATATCTTTATTTATACAGCATTTTAAGTGAATTTATACAGAATAAAGTATTTTATATTAGATTTTTGTACGGTAAAGCACTGTAATATTTAAATAGCATATTTTACAGTCTTTTAGATCTTTTGGTTGTTTTTTTTCCATAAAATCTACAGACATTTTAGGATATGGAATTAAACACCCAAGTATTAATATACTGTAATAATAGAAAAGGTTTTACCGTATTTATTACGGTAAAATTCTGGCAACCACAGTTTTTTACCGTAAAAACAACAGTTTCTTTTTTACAGTGCATGTTCAGAGACAAAGAAAGTTCATTTTCTCCACTGTTATGTTTTGTTACCTGCTCCACCCGCATGTGCTCCATCACTTTAACAATCGCGTCTGAATGAGGGCGACTGCAGAGCTTGTGGACTCTCGTGGATGTCTTGGAGTACTTATCTACATCTTAAGCTCTCTCACTAATGAAAAGGATCACTGACAAGAACCAGACAGGTGATCTTAAGTGTTCTTCATCGCTGCGAACAAAAGACTCTTCTGTTCTCACGTCACATCTTTTCTTTACTCTCGGATATCGCACAAAGCCGCCACATCTCGGCTTGTAAAAACCTGATGACTGCACTTAAGTAGATCTGTTAGCATACATTGAAAATGTGTGTCAGGTTTAATGGTGTCTGACAGTATGGAGCAACACCACCCTGTTGAATCAGATTCAGCTCCGGCAGACCGTTCAAATCAATTTTCCCGTCAAAATCAGTGGTTCAGATTCAATCTATTTCTTTCTCCAGGTTTTATATACCCGGCTCTGTTTGACTCTCAGCGTTGCATTAACCTGCCACAACGGCAGCCACTCAAGATAAAATCAGAGAAGTGTTATATTGCTGCTCACGGTCTTTTTATCAAGGACCAGGGGGGATAAGAGTAATGGTGTTTGGTTTGGAGTTATGTTTCCTGCCGTAGTGTTTTCTGTCACAGCAACAGTGTGGTTTAATTGCCGGGTTATGTAAGGCTGTTGTCCTATACTGCCGCTCCAGCTGTACCATAATTGTAGCCTTCTGCATGCCCATCTACCCCCCTCTTTCTTTCTCCCTGTCTCTGATGCCACAGAGCTACAGTAGGTAGTGTTTCCATGCTGCTGCCTTGTCATAGCGCCGTTAGAGGTAGGTGGAGCGGAGTTGGAGTCTGTAACAGCGGGTTGTCACGGCAGCGGCTAGCGGAGTGGATGTGGACGGTTCAGGTGCGACGGCTGACAAACTAAAGGATGGGAATAAATCGCCGCCGTCCATCACTCGCCTCCCACGTTGTAAATGCAGATAAAGTGAAGTTTGTGATCTGTGAAACTTCTTGCATCGTCTTTCATTGCACCTCCACCTCCTCCCTCTCTCTTTCTCTTTCATGTCTCACTCTCAGAGCCCGGCGGTCCCTCCTTCACCATCGGAAAGGCTGTCTGGCTGCTTTGGGGTCTGGTTTTCAACAACTCCGTCCCCGTGCAGAATCCCAAAGGCACCACCAGTAAGATCATGGTGTCAGTGTGGGCCTTCTTCGCTGTCATCTTCCTGGCCTCCTACACTGCCAACCTGGCTGCCTTCATGATCCAGGAGGAGTATGTAGACCAGGTGTCGGGCCTGTCAGACAAAAAGGTGTGAATCAGAGGCAATGTGTGGGTTTGTGGGGTGGACGGAGCAGGTGTGTGAAGGTGCATTACATGGGGCGTTGTGAAGTTATACCTGAGCCTGTGACAGAGTTCATGATGTAGGGCTGCAACCAGTGATTGTTTTCATTGTTCGTGTGATTTTTCATTTCAAGAAACGTGGCAAAGAAATACAAGACGTAGCATATATATTATTATTTCACCAAGCTCTCACCAACCACTAAAAGTCAGTCCCACATTTACTCTTGTCCGGCGGCTTCTTGCTCCATTCCTAGCCTCACCCAGCTCCTGTTCTTGCACGACACCAGCTCCACATCCTTGGCCTGTAAACCTCGTCGTCGTCGTCTTCTTCTTCTTCTTCTTCATGCTTGCAGAACAACACTTACGCTCCCCCATGCTCTAAACTCACAGTCCGGCTAACAGACTGAGCTAACATGAGCTAACAGCAGCTACAGCTGTCAGCAGTTTACTTCACTGTCCATCATAAACTCTGTAAATCACAGAGAGTTGAGGCGGAGCAGCCGGAGGACATCAGAGGGAAAACCAGAAAACATTTCCTCCATAAAATATGATCTTTTCTCTTCTTAGCTTCCTCCGTCAGCGTCCTCTTCACTCTCTTCTCCTCTGCCATCATGTCCATAGAAGCTGCTGAGCCTGGTTACCTCCTCTTCTTCTTCCTGGTAGTCCATAACGCCTGTTGGTACAAACACTAACACTGCTCTGAGCTCACAATCCGGGCAGCCTGGCTAACAGACTGAGCTATAACGAGCTAACAGCAGCTACAGCTGTCAGCAGTTTACTTCACTGTCCATCATAAACTCTGTAAATCACAGAGAGTTGAGGCGGAGCAGCCTGATTTTCCTGATCTACGACCACACGGCTCTATTAGATGTTTCAAATGTGTCCATTTAAATTGATTTTAAAGTCAACTGAAGTGTGATTTAGCACTTCACTCTCGTCTGCAGCATGTGGTGGAGGAAGGTGTAGTCGTTTATTTTTCCTCCTGAACACACACACACACGTGAATATATTTCCAACAGAATCATTATTTCTGTTTTTTCAAATTAGCTGAGCTGTTTACAGTCTTTGCAGGTTCCCCCCCCTGGGTGTAAGTGAGAATCACCGGTTTAGTCAATAATGTTAAAAAACCACCAATCACAACAGTCCAAAACCATCAAACTCATTAAAATTACAAAGATATAAAGCAAAGAAAAGCAGCAGATGTTCAAATTTTAGAGAATTTTTGTCACGTTTACTCAGATGATTAAATAATTCAATATCATTTTTTTTTATTGAAGCTTTTTTAAATAGTTTTTCTTTCCTTCGGGTTGATTCATCTAGAGATGTGTAACAACAAGGTCAGTCTGAATTTTTGTGAATTTAACAAGCCGTAAAAAAAAATTCTCAGGAGCCGTTTATCCCGTTAGATCATCTTAAAAACTGGAAACAGCGTTCACCTCCAGCGATCGCAGTTCACCTCGAAGGTCACGTTCACATCAGAGATTTAGAAGTTAACATTGAGGGAAGAAGAAGCGTCGGTGTTCAGTGAAAGTCCAACAACAGAAAATGAGTGAGCTGCTATTTTGATGATGGAATAATGAATTTAAAATGACATTTTAAGCAGAAACACAAAATGTTCAAACCGTATCAGGACAAAGTGTCTCAGTGCTACACCAAAGAAGACAAAGCTTGAATCTTGAATCTTGAATCTTGCGACCGTCATGTCGTTTTGGATATTTGTCACATTCATTGACCGAACGATGAATTAATCAAGAAACTAAACAGCAATGAACATAATCACTGGTTGCAGCCATGGACTGATCTGGATCTTTGTCTGAATGTGTCCTCTGTGTTTGTCTGTCTGTTGAACATTTAGTTGATTTTGAGCCTCAGTCCTGTGCTCCTGCTCAACAGTGCATTAAAAGGCTATTTGCTGCAGCTCAGTGCCTTTCTTCCATGCTTAACGAGCACTCCTCTGTTATTTTCTCTGTGTGGTCTCTCTTCTCCACGGAACAAAACCCGCCCCGCCACAGTTCCAGAAGCCGAACGAATTCTCGCCGCCGTTCCGGTTCGGCACGGTGCCCAACGGGAGTACAGAGCGCAACATCCGCAACAACTACCGGGACATGCATACTTACATGACCAGCTTCCACCAGAAGAATGTAGACGAGGCACTGCACAGTCTGAAGAGCGGGTGAGACGGATGGAGGGGAGGATGGAGAGACAGATGGAGGGGGGATATGAGTTGAAAAGGGTCTCAGCAGGGAAAGAAAAGAGTGTGTGATGGAGCTGTGAGGTCCTATACTGATGCAATATAGAGAAAAGATGATCACGGATAAAGAGAGGGAGCATTCTGGGCGACGTGGGTGTGCAGCCGGTGTGTATCTGCCGCCCAGAATAGCAGCGCTGGTTGCTGTGAAAGCTAACTAATATCCACTCTCTCTACCTTTCAACGCGAGCTAATATCATCCTTTCTTATTCACTCCTCCTCTCCGCCTGTCTTCCAGCGTTTCCATCAAGCCGCCGCTGCTGCTGAGGAATTAAGAATGCAAAGCAGCGACGCACCTCTGGTGTTTGGTGAGAGTTTGAGCTGAATGACCACAGAGGCCTGTGAGAGCCCCGAGGCATCGTTTGATGGTAGTTTGTCACCAAGCTGGAGACTGTCAGGTCAATTCACCTGTCAAATCACTCACAGTTTATACGGATGAAACAGAACAGAGCAGAATACAGTGTCCCGAGGAAATGTTTGGCACACCGCGCACATCCTGACACGCCGTGTCACATTCGGAGGATGTAGCAGAAACAGTTGTACGTGAGCTTAGAGAGCGTTTCAGTTTGACAAACGCTAATTCAACACTAAGTCTAACTTACCTCGTGGTTCCTGAAGATTTCAGCCACATTTAAGTGGATGGCGTTACCCAGTTGTCATGGAGATGGTTCAGATGGAGGAAGACCACAAGCTGTGGTTGAAAGCTTCAGAGGAAACACGTTTGTTTGTTTGCTTTGTGAAATCGTCTTTAGATTCACTGAAACAACACAGCTGCTCTTTTCTTCCTGGAGGTTAGTTCATTTGAAATTGATCATCTAATAGTCACAGAATCCATTTCTTAATAACCTTTGAGTTCATATTTCTGGACTATGAGCCTTTTTGCAGATGTTTATCTGATAGTGCTGTAGCCAAATTTAAGGAAGTGATTCCTTCAGCATTGAATTCAATGCCATGTCTCAATGTAACAGAGGAGTTGTCTGTCCGTCCTGGGAGAGGGATCCCTCCTCTGTGGCTCTTCCTGAGGTTTCTTCCACCTTGTTTCCCTGTTAAAGGTTTTTTCCTCACTCGAACCGAGGGTCTAAGGACAGAGGGTGTCACTCCCTGTACAGATTGTAAAGCCGAGGAAAATGGACTGATTTGAAATCTGATTTGATTTATTTATTTTGTAGATAGTGATCAGTCTCATCAGCTGTACGGTTCAGTTTGATACATTTGTATCCAGATTCAGAGTTAGAAAGTAAAAGTACTCATAAATATAAAATAAGATTCTCCTTTGTGGTGTCGTTCTCAGTCGGTAGAGCAGCCGCCCCGTCTACGAAGGCTCAGTCCTTACCGCTGTGGCCCAGGGTTCGAATCCGACATGCGGCCTCTTGCCGCTCTCTCTCTCTCTTTACCCACGTTCCTGTCACTCTTCAGCTGTCTCTATACAATGAAGCTCAAAAAGGCCAAAAAAAAATCTTTAAAAAAGTGAAAAAGTGTTTTTTTCTGTACAAAAATGAGAAATAATTTGTCATAAATGGTCTAAAACAGTGGTTCTTAACCTTGTTGGAGGTACCGAACCCCACCAGTTTCATATGCTCATTCACTGAAACCTTCTTTAGTAAAAAATAAAATATGATTTTTTTTTACTGGTGCACAAAATGAACCGTGCATTAACATCACCTTGTTCAAATAACAAAACCAACACAGTGCATGAACTCACAACAACTTACCTCAGTGTGACTTCTGCTGTTGCCTTTGAGAGACCAGTTCAGATATGCGTGGCTTCACCTTGGCAAGTGCCAGTCTCGTGTCATTTTCACAGCAGAGTCTGCTCCTTTTCTTAGTTTTTATGTCCAGCATCCTCGAAAACGATTGCTCACAAAGATATGTTGTAACAAATGGTATAAAAAATTCCACCGAACCTCTGAGACCGACTAACCGAACCCCTAGGGTTCGATCGAACCCAGGTTAAGAACCACTGGTCTAAAACAACAATAACAGTTTGTAAATTTACAGATAACGTCTGTAACGTTACATAATTCTGTTTCAATAAAAAAAAAGAACCATTAAATGTAATTATTTTCCACAAAATTTCATTCTGTGGAGTTCAATAGTTCCACATTCAATTAATTAAATCCAATTAGACCTAAAATAGCGTAGCCCACAGTTTTTTATTCAGTGCACAGCAGGTCGGTCTGAATAATGAATAATACAACTCAACATGAATGTTTTATTTAAATTTTCTAATAATTAATAACAGATGACTAAGCTCTTTCTATGAAACTTTCCAAAAATTATCATAGACTGAAGTTATCTCCACTCAAGTATCCTAAAATCTGAGGGAACTGTGGACACGGTGTAACAATAAAAGAGTTCGTCTAACACGCTTTTGTTGCAGCAAACTGGACGCCTTCATCTACGACGCCGCAGTGTTGAACTACATGGCGGGCAGAGACGAGGGCTGTAAGCTCGTCACCATCGGGAGCGGCAAGGTGTTCGCCTCGACCGGCTACGGCATCGCCATCCAGAAAGACTCGGGCTGGAAACGGGCCGTGGATCTGGCCATCCTCATGCTGTTTGGAGATGGTGAGGACTTCGATACTAATGATTTTATTTGAATGAAGAAGCCTGAGCGACAGAGGTGATTTCTATTTAGCTCTTCTCTGTTGTTTTTAGTGTCATTCACACATTTTTGGAGATAACGGTTTAATATAACGATAACGGCAATTCACTGATTTCACTCGCAAAATGTTTCATCAGTCGGAGACGTGGAGTCATTGAGGACTCTGGAGGAGGTCAAGCTTGTTATGGTGACAACCCAAGAACCTGCTGGTAGATCCTGGCAGTCCGCGAGGCTGTCGAGCTGCAGGATGAGGCCTCCTGAGCCAGGTTGGCACAGTTCAGTACTTTCTCAACAGCAAGGCACCAGCAGGCCTGAAAGGCTCCAGCTGCTGCTGCAGTTGTAGAATTGAACGCTCCGATGTGGAAGGGTTTTGTTTGTTTTGGGAACCCGGGAGGTATCCCACAGATGCTCGGTTGGATTGAGATGTGGAGAATTTGGAGGCCGAGTCAACGCCTTGAACTTGTTGTTGTGTTCCTCAAACTCAGGAATGCAGGGTGCATTCTGCCATCAGGGAATACTGTTTCCATGAAAGGGTGGATACGGTCTGCAACAATACTTAGGTAGGTGGTACGTGTCAACGTTAACATCCACATGAATGGCAGGACCCAACGTTTCCCAGCAGAACATCGCCCAAAACATCAAACTGCCGCCTCCGCCTTGCCATGTGTTCCACAGGAAAGCGACTTCAGTCCAGACCACCTTCTTCCAATGCTCTGTGGTCCAGTTCTGATGCTTACAGCTTTCTGAAGTGGACGGGGGTCAGCATGGACACCCATACACAACAAACTGTGATGCTATGTGTGTTCTGACACCTTTCCCTCAGAACCAGCACGAACCCTTTCAGCAGTCGCTCGCCTGTTGGATCGGACCAAACGGACCAGCTTTTGCTGGCTGCCCATGACCCTGTTGGCTTCCTTGGACCACTTCTGATCAGTACTGACCATGCAAGACTGGGAACACCCCACAAGAGCTGCAGTTTTGGAGATGCTTTGACCCATTTGTCTAGCCATCACAGTTTGGTCCATCAAAGTCACTCAAATCTTGGCGTTTGTCCATTTTACTCTGCTTCTAACACGTCGACTTTGAGGACAAAATGTTCACCTGCTACATGATATATCCCCCCGTCTGACAGGTGCTATGTTAACAGGTTAATCGGTGCTATTCGCTTCACCTGTCAGTGGTCTGATCGGCGTAATTTTACTCTCTGGATTGTGTTTGACACGTTAAAAGTAAACTCGTGTGATGTTCTCGGATGCTCTTTCTGATAGCTGCACCTCAGAAGAAGCAGACATAAAAAGTCCAAAGCTCAGCCTACGATTCTGAAAAGTGCATAAATAATTTAAATCCTTTACCACCTCCGAAGGCTGATAAGTGACATGCAGGGGAGCGCAGGAGTGTTCACAACCTGCACACATGTCTTTGTGGAAAATATTACCGTGGCGCTGTGACAGCAGCTTATCAATTCAGCAATATGGTGGCAGTATATCTCCGACTACAGCAGCACCTCATCATGTAAATATTTATATAAGGAGGAGGTTGAATCCCATTAGTGCACAGCGCTCAGGATCCTGTATGTGCCGGTCGGGTTTTGTTTTGTGCCCCAGCTGTTGTTGTTGTGTGTTTTTGGTAGCGACCGAGAGAAACCAGCACGGCGCCTGGCGTCACCGAGAGAATGATGAGCACAGTGATCCACGAGCGGCCTCTGGATCGAGCTGCTGCTCCGTCGTGGCGGCAGGATCGAGCCAGTTGAGGCTCGGTTTGGACGCCCATGCGGTGCCTCTGTTCGGGCGGGTTCTGGCCTCAGATGACACAGACGTTCCCCATCAGTGTGGACAGATAATGAGACACACGATGGAACGACACACGTTTAACAACTCTGAAGTTCTGCTGCGTTGGTTCAAAACTTCAGGATCACGCTGGAAATAAGATTAAGAAGTTAATTTCTTTAAGATCCGCAAACACTAATCAAAATAATTGGTTGTATCACTGATCAATCTTCAGAGCGGAACCACGTCTCTGCTGACAGAGATTTGATGCATGAATTGTGTAAAGCATGTTGTTGTTAAATGATGAGTAAGAACATTTTTAATGTATGTATTCATACACATCAGTTACTCCTATGCCGTGCGCTCGAGGAGGACTGAGGTTCTGTGGAGAACGTTGACGTTGGAATCAAAGATTTCGTACGTATCACTCAGCTCCGGTTTGGACACACTCTTCATATAAAAGTAATGACTGTCTCTGATGTGTCTTTCCCTTTAGAGAATACACCTACAGCAGCTCTCCACCTCCAGAGATAACATGTGGTCCATGCTGCTCACCAGCTGACAGATCATGTATTGCACAGCATGTTCACACACACACACACACACACACACACACACACATCACTTTCCATCCCAGGGTGTGTGATGGATAAAGGGGTCATCGCACAGAGAACATTCAGCTCGGATCAGATCTTTGAGAGCCGAATCGACTCAGACCTCGACATACTCCACTGAGTGATGTTCACCAAAGTGCCAGTGTGTCTGTGCATGTGTGTATCCGAGATCAGTGTGTGTTTGTGACATGTTTGATTGTGTGTGTGTGTGTGTGTGTGTTCCCCAAAGATTAAACATGTCTGCACAAATTTACCAAATGGAAAAGTCCTGCTGTCCGACGTTACCTCTCATTACTTCACGTTGCCTGTTTGGCTGTCAGCACACGTATGTTCGTCCAGGTTAAGAGATCAGACTCGTCGATGTTTGCTCGTATCTGTCACGTCCTGTTTAAGAGTCCAAACATGAACAGCTGTAAGTCATATGTGCAGGGAGAGAGGATCCGCGACGACCTACTAACAGAGTAGAAACAGAGAATCCGGATCAGGAGGACTGTGGGAAAAAATGTTGAAGATGGAGGAGACGTTGGGAAAGAATGGAGCGAGGATTAGAAAGCGGAGAATAATTAGAATAATATAGATTTCAGTTGCGTTATAGATTCTGCTCATTGATCCGGTTACAGTTCTCAGTCGATTTCTATTCTGTTGGGTCGATACGTACAGATTTAAAAGCGTGCATGAAGAAAGCGCTCGTGTCGCTGAAATCTGCAGCCTGACGAGAAGAATCGATAAAGTCGGAGACGACACGCTGGGTCCTAAATGGAAAATAAATGTTGTTTTGGTGGTCTGCCAACAATAGATATGTCCTGTTAAAGCAGATGTTTTATGACGTACTTCCAGTTTGTCCTTATCGCTCTACGGTTTAATCTTTTGGCAAATACATGCACTCGCATTCTTTCCGATATTTAGAAAATATGGTTTTCACAAGGAATGGGTTAATTGTGCTCGTATCGTAAAGACAGATAAAAGGGCAACATTTAAATACACAACCTGCCTACAATAAAATGACCAAATACTCACAAGTTAACAAAGTCTGCTGGGCAAAACGTCGCTGTAACGCAGTTGTGGGTGCAGTGACTTTCTCGAGTTGCAGTGAGGCTTCCAGGTTTGGTGCCGCTGTGCAGAGACCTATACTTAAAGCTGTGATCTCCAGCTGTATACGGCGTCCTGCAGAGATGGTGCACAGATGTGGTGGGCGAATGGATAAACTTAACTCCACCTAGAACGAAATAATTGTTGGTTGTACATTTCTCTTTGTGTTTCAAACAGATGTTACAGATGGAGCATGAGCTTCAGAGCTGCTGTAGTGGACCCATAGTAAGATGCACTGTGTGTCGAGGCGTTGGACCCAGACTGGACCCGTGTCTCTCTCTGAACATAGCCAGGCTAGCTGTTTCCCCCTGTTTCCAGTCTTTATGCTAAGCTACGTTAATTACCTCCTGGCTGCAAATCTGTAGTTAATGCACAGGCGTGACTTAACGAATTTAACTCAAACAAAGAAAGTGGAAGACAATTCAAACTTTATTTATTAATATAGAACCTTTTTTGCAAACGTCAATCAATCAATCAATCCATCAAACTTCATACAAAACATGCAACACACAATAAAACCCTGACACCCACCTCCACCCTATTATAAACAAGGCACTATGCAAACTGAGGAACATGCAAAATGCAAAAAGTAAAAACAGAAATTGAATAAATTCTTTGCAGAAATATAGAAATAAAGTTTGTCCATGCAATGATTAAATGTTTAGAACGAGTGCAGATTTCAATTCAAGGACCAAATCTGCAACAATAACAACAACATAATGTTAAATGTTAATAAGAAGTATCAGGGATTAGATGATAACTAGGAAACCAATGTTTCTACTAATGACCGATCACTGTCAGACTGTCACTAACATTAAGTCTGAGACGAGCACGCACACAAACAGTCGACACACAGTCGATCTCGTACAGAGACAGTCTGTGCAGATCAAACAAATCTTTCTGGACGTGTCCTCCCCCTTTAGCAGTCCCCCGCCTCCCCCAGAGATCTGCAAACTGAAGGAGGGGGGCACATTTTAGGGTGGAAACACTCGTCACATGACCACACACACTTCCTCCCCGAGGAGTCTCGACAGGCGGCGAAGGGATAGCCTCGCATAAGCAATCTTTAATGAGGCTGATCCTCCAGGGGGGAGGTGCTCAGTCGAAATAACACAACGTGACGTTTGTTGCACGTACGCGAGACCTACAGGAAAATGTCTTTGTCCTCACACCAACACATGGATACAGTGACCTGTGTTTACGTGTCTCTGCTTCCTCCAGGTGATATGGAGGAGTTCGAGGCCCTGTGGCTGACGGGAATCTGCCACAACGAAAAGAACGAGGTGATGAGCAGTCAGCTGGACGTGGACAACATGGCGGGCGTCTTCTACATGCTCGGGGCCGCCATGATTCTGTCGTTAATCACCTTCATCTGTGAACATTTGTTCTACTGGCAGCTGCGTTTCTGCTTCATGGGCGTGTGCTCCGGAAAGCCCGGCTTCACCTTCTCCATTAGCAGAGTGAGTGTGTTTTATTTTAGGTCTGACCTTTGTCCTCCTGACAGAAAGATCACAGGAGTGGCGGCGGTTGAGGTGTATCGAGTCGGTCAGGGGGATACGATGACTCACCTGAATTACCTGCAGCTTGTTTTCAGGCCGGGCACTCAAGAGCATCCGGTGTCACACGAACAAAACAAATCTTCACCTGTCTTTGAGGTCCAGGGTGTCAGATTGAGACGATTCTCTTCACAGAGATGGAATATAGTATCCATGAGTATGTTTTATTAGTGCATTGTTACCTGAAAATGACAATTAACAAATAAATAAACACCGCAGAGACTCTTCTACAGAGTATATGTCAATTAATGGGAATTAACTGTAAATTGGGGGTATATTTTAATTTATTCAATTTATTATATTTAACTAATTTGACAATTTATATAGAGTCAGTTAATGGAGTCAGGTTCACAGGAGTCCAAGATGCCTTTATGCTGAAAGGTTTGTCCAAGGAGGATTCATCAATACACATGATGCCGTCCTCTCTGGATCGTCTCTTTGCCCTGAGAATAGTGACACAGCTACTGTATGTCCCTGAATGATCATTAGTCTAACCAACAAAAAATATGTTTACCCATGGTGGTCCAACATTGTGCAACATTATCTCTGTGGAGGCTTTTACGTTATTCAAATTCAAAACAACTTTATTAATCCCACTGGGGGGAATTGGTTCGGAGCGGCTTCTCGTCGGCACAAACACAGCAACAAACAAGTAAATGATACCAGAGAGCTAAGTGTGAAGAGACTTTAAAAATATTTGATAAATAAACTCGCTGAGATCCAGATGAGGGCTGATAAAAATAGACACAACATACTCCGTCAGTGCCATCGGTTAAAAGAAAAACTACAGAGCATTTAGCAGTCGGATCGCAGAGGGAATGAACAGTTTGGTTAGAGAAGGTCAAACATAACGCCGCCCTGATGGCGAGAACAGAAAGTAGCTGCTGCGTTACGGAAGATCTGTTGGTTACGAAAGGTCAATATGTTGACTGACATATTGCGGGACCGACCGCCAGACGGTTAATGAAGCTCACAGTCTTTGAGAAAATAATTAGTTTATCGTCTTAATATGCTGAAATCTGCTACACATCCTCAGCCGCTGACCTGAAGGTGTGTTTGTGGACGCCTCGGCGTGGTTATGACACTTAACGAGGTGTTTTTCCGCGTTATTGACGCAGGTTATTTAGGTCCGTATAAATAACAACTTAAGCTAATTTGCATAATGTTACCTTTTAACAAAGAGGTCGGGTTGTCGCATTATTTCCCGGAGAAAAGGACACCAGCGTTTATGTGTTTGGTGTCGAGGCTGAAGGTGTTTCTAATTCTAATGTAATTTGGTTTACACCCACTCAGACTGACCTGGAGTTAAAACATGCGTCTGTCCTCGAGAGAAACACTTCTTCTCTTGTTGAACTGTCAGCAGTCCTTGAAACTGTATCCGGGCCAAAAAAATAATAAAAAATTATTGTAAATTGTATTGCAAAACTTGACAACACCAGCCTCGGGTGCTTTCACCCAAAAATTTAATTTTAAACTTAAAAATAAAAAAAATAAATCTCTTAAGGACGTTCCCACCAGCACAGGCGAGTCCACCAAATTAAGCACCAGAGATGTGACGTTCTATTAAATAAATATATAATTTATAACAGAAATCATCGTAAAACAACCTTCAATTATTAAAATACTAAAAATAAAAACAATGATTTTTTTTTTTAAATGGCTCGGTGTAGAAGTGTTGCAGGCGAATTCAGACAGAAGTGTAAACTACGTTACAGATTACGGATAACGGATGTCGGTAACTCGACATCTATTGCCACGGCATGAACGCAGCGCAGCAGGACAGTCTGTAACACACAGTTACGAGCAAGAAACAAATGTAACGAACCACATACCTTAGTTGGACGGCAAAATATTCAAGCCATGGGTGGCAGCGGAAGGGGAAAGGTTTAAGGTCCGGTGGGTGAATTGCGGCAAAAGCTTCCTGCTGGTTACGTTATAATTTCACGGGAAACCTACGCACCCGTTTTTTGCACAGTGGCTTTAAGATCCGCTCCGAGCTCCAGACTGATTTTACTTGTTGCATTACGACAAGCATGATTCAAGAGTGGCTCCGTTCACGTAACAGTCTTGCAAGAAAAAAAAAAATCAAAGGTAGTGCAGCGTTCAAGAGAAATTGCAGTTCATACACCGAATATAGAAAGTGCGGACAAGTGATGAGACCACAAAGAGCTAATAAAATACAGAGGAAGAAAAAGAGATCAGCTAGGCAGAGTCATGATAAAGAATAAATCCGGCAGCAGGACAAAGGCGGAGCAGAATGGAGCAGACACACTAACCTCTGTTCTATTACCTTTCACGGCAGCTGTAGTCGCTATAGATGTAGAGATACAAAGACAGACAATCCCATTGGAGCGGCTGCCGCTCACCCGAGCGCCCGGAAACGGAGATAAAGCAGACACAAAGAGAAGAACGGTGGCATTAAAAAAAGGGGGGGAAAACGAAGGGTGACGATTCAGATCCATGAATGTAGCTCGGCGACGGCGAAAGTGACTAAGAGACAGACAGAAACTGTTTCTGACAAGTTGACGCCTTTGAGGAATGTTGGCCGTCGATGGCGCTGGCTGGCTGGTGGGTAGTGTGTCCTCGACCTTTTGGATTTGGCTGTCGCCTCGACCACAGATTCCCTTGGCCCCCATTTGATTTGATCACGCTTGTTTGACTTCGGCTTTCACCAACGAAAACAAACACGCGCTGATGGATAACGACATTTTGAATAGAGGATTGTTAACCCGCGTGTCGCGGATATCAATAGAGCGTCGGATAAACTTTTATGAAGTGATTTATTTCCTTTCTCAGCACTCGGTAGAAAGCCCAGTGGCGCCATTGTCAGCTGAATTTAAATTGCATCGATTAAACCCATTGATTGGTGGTCAAAACCACGAGCTCGCCGCCCCTCTTGTGTTATCAATCAAGACTTTGATCTGCTCATTGTCGTCTCCATCAGTTCGCCGGCTGAGGTGGAGTGCCGAGCGGCAGCTGCGAGAGTCCATGCCGTTCCCCTGAGAAAAGTCATTTATGAACTCAGCCCCTATTACTGTTTAATAGTGTGTAAACAAGAGGGTGGTCAGAGGGAACATGGCAATGCATTAACCTCTCTCTGCCTCTGTCTGTCTCTGTGTCTCTCTCTCTGTCTGTTTCTGTGTTCGACTCTGACATTAAATCCTCTTTGGTTCTTGATTCCTGACCGCTGCCACACATCATACCGCTCTCACTCTTATTCTGTCTTCCTCCCATGGCCTGTCTCACCCTCTCTTTCTCTCTCTACCTCCCTTTTCTTGTAATTTTCACACTCCAGGGTATCTACAGCTGCATCCATGGGGTTCAAATCGAGGAAAACAAGTCAACCATAGACTCACCGTCGGCCACCATGAAGAAGAACATGAACAACACCCACTCCAACATCCTGCGGTTGCTCCGCACCGCCAAAGACATGACCGCCGTCCCGGGTATTAACGGTTCCCCGCACGCCGCCCTGGAGTACAGCCACAGTGGTCGTGACTCAGCTATCTATGATATCCAGGAACACCGGCGCAGCTTGGTGGGTCACCCTGTAGACTGCAAGTCCGCACCACCCTACATGCCAGAGGACAACATGTTCAGTGACTACATCAGCGAGGTGGAGAGGACTTTTGGCAACTTGCCCCTGAAGGACAGCAACCTGTACCAGGACCATTACCTGCACCACCACCCGGCCTCGGCTCTGGGTATGTCCGGCCCCCCGCCTAATAGGCCGCGTAGCTTAGGCAGCACTAGCTCGTTGGAGGGGGGCATGTTCGATTGCGACAGCTTAGGGGGAGGGGTAGCGCCCATCTTCACCACCCAGCCCCGCCCCTCCATGACTCACAGGAATACCAATAAGTTCGACCTGATCGCCGGCCACACCCCTGCGGATTCCAACCAGGGTGGGTTCAAGGGAAGCAATGTGTACGGCAGGTTTTCTTTCAAAGGAGGCGCATCCAGCACGGGGCTCATCGGGGGGCACGACCGGTACTGTGGTGGGGGTGGGGGAGGCTCGGGGGGTGATGACGGGAACATTCGCTCTGATGTTTCGGATATCTCCACGCACACTGTCACCTACGGCAACCTGGAGGGCAACCACAAGCGACGTAAGCAGTACAGGGACAGCCTGAAAAAGAGGCCAGCCTCGGCCAAGTGCAGACGGGAGCAGGACGAGATAGAGCTGAGCGGCTTGAGGAGGAGACCCCACCACCACACCGTCCACCACCACTTCCCCCACGGGCCTCAGGCACACCGCACGGTCTCACCTCCCCTGGAGCGGAAAAGGGGAGGCGGAGGGGGTAATTCTTCACCTTACTTGTTCCGCAAAGACAAAGAGAACCTGAGGGAGTTCTATGCGGACCAGTTCCGCTCCAAGGAGGGCAAGGCCAAGTGGGAGCAAGAGGGTGGAAGTGGAGGAAGTGGTGTGGGCGGTGGTAGCGGTGGCGGTATCTGTAAAAGCTTAGTACCTGTGGAGGACTTCCTCAAAGGTAAAAGCAAGAAGCCGGAGTGTAAAGGCGGGCTTGGATCAGTGTCGGCAGGACAGCAGGCCCATACCTGCTGGGAGAAGGGGGTATCTGGGATAGGAGGGGGAGGCATAGCAGGGGGTGACTGGGAGTGTCGTAACTGCCACAGTGTCTGTCACCACAGTGGAGGTGTAGGAGGGGGAGGCGGCACGTGCACAACTAGCGGGGTTGGGGGTACGAGCAGTCGCCCCAGCTCGGCTGGCTGCAAACGCTGCGACTCCTGTAAGATCCAGCCAAGCAACCTTTACAACATCAGCGAGGATAACAACATGGTGGTGATGAAGAGTAGCGTAGGACCCAGCCAAACACAAACTCAGGCACAGCGTAGGAAGCTAGGACCAGGTGGGAGGGTGTTACGCAGGCAACACTCGTACGACACATTTGTGGACCTGCAGAGAGAGGGCGCAGGCCGCATGGGAGGAGCTGGCGGAGGCGTTGGGGGGCAGTTTGTCCAGCCCCGAAGCGTGAGCTTGAAAGACAAAGATCGCTTCATGGAGGGTCCCAGCCCTTACGCTCACATGTTTGAGAGGTATTCAGGTGACAGGGAGCCCTCCATGTTCGGAGGAATAGGCGGAGACAGGGTGAAAGGAGGCTCCTCCTTCAGTTTGTTCCGTGGAGGCGAGGGTGGGTTGCATCAACGGTCGGTGGGGGAGAGAGACCTGAGGGACAGAGATAGAGCTATGATGGGAGGTGGGGGCTGTGGTGGTGGTGGTGGTGGTGGTAGCAGAGGGGCCGGGACTTACTCCTTGTCTAAATCTCTCTACCCAGATAAGGTGAACCAGAACCCCTTCATCCCAACCTTCGGCGACGACCAGTGTCTTTTACACGGTGCCAAACCGTACTACATCAAAAAGCCACAGACGCAGCAACAACAACAGCAACAACAACAACAACAGCAGCAGCAGCAGCAGCAACTTCTCAACAACAGCCGGGGAGGAGGGGACTTCCGCAGCTCCATGGGAGCGACTTCCTATTTGCCTGCGTCCGCCACAGCTGGGGTGATGTCCAATGTGGCCCCCAGGTTCCCCAAAGAGCTGTGTTTGGGCGGGGTGGCAGGAGGGCCCATGGGGAACCATCACGGGTCCAGCAAGCTACTGCCCGGGGGCAGGGACACGTTAGGTTTGGGGCAGGGACAGAGACCCTTCAACGGTGCCAGCAATGGACACGTTTACGAAAAGCTCTCCAGCATTGAGTCGGACGTCTGAGGGCGAAGAGGAAGAAAGAGAGGGAAGATGGAGTGGGTGAAGCAAAGGCGGGGTGTGTGCGACGGAGAGATTCAAACAAAGAGAAACGGGCACGGGCTGACGACGTCTCTGCGTGAAGAGAAAACGAGACACGATACTGTGTGTGTTGTCCTCACTCCGCTAAATGGAAAGAATTTGGACGATGCACGAGGCCGCGGCGGGCGGAGCTGTGGTGAAGTCCGGCGGGAGACACGAGTTTGTTTTTTTTAATGAGAAGAGAGGATTCTGGTGCTGCTCCGACCGACGCTCAGAGAAAGATAGGGAGGGATGGAGGGAGGGGAAAGAGTGAAATAAAATCTCCGGTCTCTCTTCACGCGCTCATCGTCTTTCCCTCCCTCCTGCAGATCTTAAACACCAAAACAAACATTTTGTTTAGCAACGGAAATACAATCATGAATGAGAAATCAACACTTCTGTTGAAGTAACAGGGTAAACTAATAATAACTGTATTGATAATGTTGATAATATTATTGAATATTATTCCAGTGTTTAATGATGATGGGTTTGGATTGTTTTTAACTTTTATTTATTTAAATGTTACATATTTGTATGATGTTGATTCTTTCTTAGCTTACCAATATTACAGGATGCTGCTGGTAGACCAAGTTTGTCGGTATGGATCTTTCTTTTGGGTTCCTGTAATTTGGACTCTTCTTTGCTCTTAATTCTTCATGTTTGATTTTTTATACTTTTCTTACTTTTGAGTGCTGTGAAGTGTACGTGAAAGGCATGACTCGCTGAGTACAAATGTACTTATAAATTTGCAAAGAAGGTCTTTATTTTATTTCTTTTCTTGTTTATTTCTCAGCTGCAGAAGCAACATCATCATACTGATTTGCCGTTTCCTCTCGTTTCTCTGCTCGGCAGTACCAAAATGGGTCTCTCACATTTTGAGCTGGATGTGCCTTAAAGGATTAATACTGATTTTCTACACACGAGATCTGTTTTTGTTGACAGATTTAACCTGCAAACAAATTTTAATTTGAGGGTGAAAATCCACCTGAAGAAAAGTCTGATATGAGAGTTTCATGAGCATAACAGACTTTTAGTACAAACATAAAAATCGCTGCAGTAGAGGAGGCTTAAACATCCCCGACAAAAGTAACTAATAGCAGGATTACAAGGGTTAAAACCACAGTGCCATGTTGAATAAACATTCCTGTTCTCCCCCAAAAAGCCGCTGTATGTGAAAAAAAAAATTAAATTAAACTGTAGAAGCTTCTTCTTCTTGTGCTATTAACTCCTCGATTAATCTAACTACAATTTAAATTTACTTTAAAGAAGCTCAACGAGCTTCATCACTCCTCACCTCTCTTCATTTTTTTACATAATGGATGACCCGGGAACCAACTATCCATTAAATACATGTAAATCACATTTAATGTCGACTTGTTGCACTCGTCGCGTTTCATTGGGTCCGACTCAATTGGCCGTGACAGTTTTGCTGTTCGGGACGGGGACATAATGGACTTTCAGAGCGAGGCCTCCGTCTCTGGGATGAGCAGCCCTGGCATGTTAATTATTTCATGATTGCGGCTGTAAGGCCTGCCTGCTGTATTAGATGGTCACATTCGGATGATATGAGGGGGGTACAAGTGTTGAACATTTTCCCTCTGCTGGTATAAAGGACGACAACAGGCTCCAACAAGCCCCAAAAAAATCTCACGAATTCGTCAGGTATGAGGTCGATGTGAAGACTGACACCACTCTCATGTCTGTACAGTAAATATGAAGTTATTTTAGCTCAGCATAAAGATGAGAAATCAAGCTGCAACCTCCGTGAAACCAACAACTGCAGTTCCTCTAACGTCCACTTGAGGCTGGCTCCAGAAGTGAGTCAGTCTCCATAAGTCCCCATGTCCAAATGTCCAAATAAACATGTTTACAGCCTGGTATAAAACTATTTCAAGGAAGCAGGGGGCAGACAGAGTGACACGCAGTAAGTTAGCCGTCCGATGCGGGATTCAAACCGGGGCCAGCTGCAGCAAGGACTGTAGCCTCTACACACGGGGCGGCCGCTTAACCCACTACGCTACCGACCGCCCCATATAAAACAGAGTTAAGTGTGTGGACGCTTTGATTGACAGGTCGGTGTCGTCACAGGCTTCGTTCAGCTCCACCTTCGCTCCACTTTGCCCATTTTTAGGTCAGTCAGGAGGTGACGGAGGCGGGACTTCCACACTGAGCTTCACAAGACCTGTGGGTGACGTCACGGATGCTACGCCTCGGTTTTATACAGTCTATGTTAGAAACACATGAAAACTGCTCACCTGTCTCCATGTACAGGTGATCCACCTACCAGCACCTCTAAAACAGCTAACGACACCTTATACGTTATGTCTTGTTTGTTTAACCTCTGACTCTAAAGATTAAAAATATATAATGTGTTAAGCAGTGAGCTTTAGAGATGCTGGCGGGCAGATGCTTTACCTCTGAGTCATTATGCTGAGCTAAAGCTGACGGACTGGGACATGAGAGCGCTGTCGATCTTATCGAGAATTTCCCGCAGCAGTTTTTTTTTTAGTCGAGAGAAACTGATAAAGTCCATCCCTCGTCATTTCTCCCATCATGTTGTTTAAACTCACATTTTGCACCAAACGGATCATAGAAACTAATTTGATCATGTTCTGTAACCCGGGGTTCTCCCTCCGTCCGACCGTAATCTGTTTCACACGCTGAGATTTTTGATGAAGTCGAAAGGTCCCGCGTGAACAGAGCGACTGAAAACAGGCGGTGCAGTCAGACGTCTCTGCGCTCACACAGGTTTAGTTTCAGCTCCACGGTTCAGGTCACTTCTCACCGCTTCAATCCGACGTGTATTCATTGTTCCAACCAAATTTTAAAACCTAAAGCACAATCTGACTGAATGGGTCCAATATTTGAGTTTGTCGTACATCCCAGTCAAAACTTTTAGAAGACTTTCCTTCTCTTGGTTGACAAGTCAGTATGTATGATACCAGGGGGGCTCTAGTGTTTGTAAGGACTTGCATGTAAAACACTTTTTTTTCTTTCTTTGTTTGTTTTTTAAAAATCTTAACTTTTTAGCCCAGTAAATGAAAACATGGGTGTTTTTTGAACAATATTTGAACAATTTTATCAATTTCATTGGTACTGATGATCCATGTAGTACTGTAGGTGTGTGTGTGTGCGTGTGTGTGTGCTTGTTAAGAAGACACCAATCTAACTAGTCAAAAATTTTGGTTATACTTTAAAAAAACAACAAAAAAAAGGCTTAAATCGACTACAAATCTCACTAGGATAGGAAACATTTTCTTTATTAATGTTTAAAAAAGATGAGTTTTCTTAGTGGATAGTTTGTGTAAATGCTTTTAAACAAGGTTGAGGTCTTGGTTAATACATTTCATCGTCACTGAAGAAGCCTTCTTCATCTCGACTCCTTTTCTTTTGAATATCTCGGTACGTTTCATTATTTCTGTCATTGTACGTGCCTGAATACATACGCTTGATTACCTCCGTGTGTGCTCATATGGAAGAGAGAGACAGAGTGTGTGTGTGTGTGTGTGTGTGTGTGTGTGAGAGAGATATAACTGTTTATTGTACATGTATTATAAAACTGTATGTAAATACTTTACCTCACGCTCATGGACTTTTGATAAAAAAAGAAAATACTGTACAAACGGCAGAGAATAGATCTATTTGGGATAAATCTTTGATTCGTAGGTTCCCCTCGCAAAATTTGCTTTTTGTAACTTTCAGGCCAGGATGTGTGCAGTCGTTTATTATTATTATTATGATTATTATTATTCTTCCACAGATAGCGTGCACATTTATTAAGTCAAGGTTTGTTGGTGTGTGTTTCCTTTTTGAGCTGAGGAGGTTTTCTCGAAGGAGAAACTTATCAAGCGGCATCGTTCACCGGCACACAGAAAGCACAATAGATTATCTGTTGCATTTTGTTTTTTTCTCCTCTTTGACTAATCTTCTGTTTTTGTGTTTTACCACAGAAGATCGAACAACTCCACCCTTAAACCCCACACCACACCACACCACACACACCCACCCGACCCTGAGCTGTACAGATTGTGAAAAATGTACATAACGACAAAAAATCTAGTTCACCCTCGCATTTTTTTGTATGGAGAGAAATTACTTGTGTGAAGAGAGTATTTCAAAAATTTGATTGAATATTTAGTAATATTGAAAAATGAGATTAAACACAGTCAATGTGAAAAATAAGTGCTGAGAAATATTATTCTTCTGTCTCTTTGGAATAAAAGTGTTGAGTATTAATAAAAAATAAGAAATCTCGAGATGATTTCGTGTCTTTTTGTTTCTCCACATGCACACAGGTCACGCGTGGATCTGATGACGGTGTCGTCTTCTCATTAGGCCCTCCATGCTGGACAAGTGTTTGTGTTTTTTTGTAAACCAAAGGATTCACAAATACAGAGGCTTGAGAGAGAAGGAGGGAGGGAGAAGAAGAAGTGATGCAAACTGAAGCGAGCAGCAGAGATCAAAGCTTCACTCCCCCTCGCTCCTTCAGACTCTTTTTTACTCTGAAAGCTTCGTCCAGCAACAGGAGTTATTTAAAGAAACCTGCAGGTTGGAGGGAGAAAACGTATCGATGTGCTTGTGCGTAAAGAGAATTTGAGCATGTGGACGCTCGCTCGCACAGGTGAGGCTTTCAAGAGGCGAGGTCTTCATCATCTCTCCTTAGCCGGCTCCTTAACACCGCCACCGCCACCAAACCCCGACAACAACCTCGGGATGCAATGCAACACATGTAACTACTTCTTGACAATTAACTGTTACCTAGCAACTGGCTCTTTTTCCAGAGATGGGGAGGAGGAGGAGGGGAGTGCAGAAAGAGAGACACAGAGAGAGAGAGAGATTTATACAGTATTCCCACAGCATCTTAACTGGATTGGATGCAACAATGCATTGACAATACAATACCAAAATGGAAAGTACAGCCTGAGCTTAACACCCACACATCGCAGCGTAGAGAGGAGACGGAGGAGGAGGTGGAGGAGGAGGTGGTGGTTGATGTATAGATTATAGTATGGTTTTTTAAAAAAAAAAAAGGGTGGTGTTGGGGGGTGGAAACAATGTGACGTGGTGAGTGTGCAGATGCAGGTTGAAGATATAGAAACAAAGCTGCCGCCCTGCAGCGTGCGAAACCGGTTGCTGTAGAAACACTTTGCAAAGTTTTAATGAAGGCGTAAAGTTTGAATGTCTGTGCCCACAACATGTGCACACACACACACACACGCACACACACATCACCGTACACAAACAAACAGTGTAATTATGTTAGCAGATAATAGGCACCCCCTGCTGGGCTCACGAGGACTGGTCCTCCGTGAATCAGTCACACCTGAGGCAGCAGGCGAGCACTGACACCCTGTGGACACAACACGGCATCCTCCGGTTACCTCAGGACGAGCCGCACAGGTGAGACGGGAGGCGGACTTGATGGATGCTACTGAAAGATCAAATATACATTTAAGGTCATTTTCTCTTTTGTTTTGTGCTGAAATCAGACTTTTCTTTTTAAAGGTGAACGCCAGAAATTTAGGACTTCACTTCTGTGAAGTTTGGAGACTCACATGATGTGAATTTGATTTTATTTGATAGTGTAACTGAAGGCAGCCTTGGTCCACGGGGTGCACAGGTCAGGTGACAGGTAAGATAACCTGGCTCCTACATTTCCCACAATGCACAACTCGATTGCATCTTTCATCAGACCCTTTCTGCCGTGTTTATTCTGCTTTTTGTTTAAACTTTTAGTGTCTTGAGTGTGACCTGTGACATCCAACCAGGCTTCAGTCGGCTCCACCTCTCAGAGGCTGGAGAGCCACCACACTCAGAAACCTGCACAGAGACTACGTCCATGTTTTATACAGTCTGTGGGAACACGACACGGGTGGAGCTTCATGTGGAAAATAGGTGGAGTGCCTCTTTAAGTCGTCTGTTCCTGTCAGATTTATTGTTCTGCTTTTGTATGTATGTTCAGAATGAACTGAATGAATAAGACATCCTAAAATAAATGATATGTATTAATAAATAAAGCTCAATATGTAATAAAACCCTGAAATTAAATAAATAATTAAATGTAATAAATAAAAGTCGTCACCTGTCCGTCATGACAGACCTTTATGTATTAATTAACTTCATAATAAACATATGAGCTCATCGTCACCATCTGCTGAGGAAGACCATGAGATGTGGCTGAAAGCAAACACTGATTAAATGTTAAAGGAGGGAAATGTAGTCAAGAGTTTATTAAAGTTCATTAAAATCAGAGTTATCGATACAAACTCAGTTTTTATATTTTACAAATAAAAATGGATTTCTTACATAATATTTAATACTTCTCTGTCTGTCTCAAACTTTCCCGCCCTTCTTCTTCCTCCTCCTCCCTCCATCACTGTGCCTCTCCCTCCCTCTGAACCAGCCTCCCTCCCCCGTTCAGGACTCTCACCCGTCTCCTCCTCACCACCCGGCTCCCCCTCGGTGGACCTCCAGCCCTCCCCGCGGTCCTCGGGCTGTACCGGGCCAGGCTCGCCATCTCTGCTCTCAGGCTGTGAGGAGTCCGTCTACCTCCTGCCACCGCCGCCGCCTCCTCTTCCTCCGTCACCTCCTCCTCCTCCTTCTTCTCCCGGTAACCGTGGTGACGGAGGAACGGTTCCAGCGTTGCTAGGCGATGGGAGAGCTCGGTGATGCGCCTGCGCAGCAGGGAGACTTCTCTGAACAGGTCGTTGACGGACTCAGACAGAGGGCGCACCCTGCAGGACGAGCAGAGGAGGTTCAGGTTTGTGAGGAGGTGAGTCTGACCACATGGTTCATTTTGTATCTGTTCTGGAGCTTTCGGTCACATCGCATGATCTTCATCAACATATTGTCATAGAAGAATATTATATAATAATTTTTTTCTACTGAGCAGTTTCAGGATTTTCTGTCTCTGTTCATTTAAAAAATGTACATGCAGTTCTGTGCATCTGATGATGAAGACCATGTGCCATGATTGAAAGCTTGACCTGATGGTGTTTGGTCAACGTTGACCCTGCAGCTTTGACACAAACTTTATCTGAGATTTTTTAAAAATCAAGTGGTAACTTCTGGAGCTGTGAAGTGAAGCCAATGTAGGAAGTGCCACAAACTGCAGTTCCTCTAACGTCCACCTGAGGCTGGCTCCAGAAGTGAGTCAGTCTCCATAAGTCCCCATGTCCAAATGTCCAACTTCACAGCAGAAATAAACATGTTTACAGCCTGGTACAAAAAACAGTTTTGGTCTCTGTAGCTAATTTCCCCGTTCATGACAACTGTACTGAGGGTGAATTTATATACAACTCACCTGTTCAGATTATATTAAGGCTTAAAGTTATGCAGGATTAAGAGCGTGGACACTTTGATTGACAGGTGGGTGTCTTATTTGAACAACCAGGCTTCATTTAAACTCCACCTTTTTGACCATTTTTGGATTAAAGCTCTTCAGAAACCTGTCACGGAGACTACATCCAGGTTTTATACAGTCTGTGGTTCAAACTCACGCAGAGGCCTCAGTTACCTGGAGTAGTCGGGCAGCAGCGCGCTGGGCTCAGAGTGCAGTAACGTCTTGATCTCACTGAAGATGCGTTTCCCCCAGGCGTCTAAAACCCTGGTCACACTGCGCACCGTGGCCACGTTCACACTATCAGCTGAAAGCAAGAACACGGGAGAAACACACACACGTGTTTTAATGACTTTAAGCTCCACACAGTTATCTCAGTTCATTCAGTTCAACAGTGAATCATCTTTAAAATCTTCAAAACTTCAAACGTGTGATTTACAGGCTCCGTATCTCCGACACGTCGCAGATCAAACACAGATTTACCTCCCTCTCTGTAGTTCCAGTACCCGTAATCCAGCTCATTCTCCTCGCTGGATGAACGGGCCCCAGTTGCCACGGCAACCGCCATCAGCACCATCAACAGGCAGGGAGGGGCCATGACTTTAAAGATGGACACTGCACCTTTAAAAAAACACACAAAATAAAAAAAAGGGATTCAAACACAGAAACAAGAACAGCTCACCTGTGATCAGCTGAACGGTGTCTCTGTCATTCGTACGTCTGTTCTCACACTATGTAACTTTGGGCTCCGGGTCGGGAGAAGTACGTAACGCTTTACGGCACTAAGTCACACAGCAGCAACTATTTCACTGATTCTGGTGAAACTGGATCATATTTTATGGAGGAAATGTTTTCTGGTTTTCCCTCTGATGTCCTCCGGCTGCTCCGCCTCAACTCTCTGTGATTTACAGAGTTTATGATGGACAGTGAAGTAAACTGCTGACAGCTGTAGCTGCTGTTAGCTCATGTTAGCTCAGTCTGTTAGCTGCTGTTAAATATTAGCTCAGTTTGTTAGCCGCTGTTAGCTTAGTTTGTTAGCTAATGTTAGCTCAGTTTGTTAGCCACTCTTAGCTAATGGTAGCTCAGTTTGTTAGCTGCTGTTAGCCCAGTTTGTTAGCTGCTGTTAGATGATGCTAGCTCAGTTTGTTAGCTGATGATAGCTAATATTAACTCAGTTTGTTAGCCACTGCTAGCCAATGTTAGCTTAGTTTGTTAGCCACTGTTAACTAATGTTAGCTTAGTTTGTTAGCTAATGTTAACTTAGTTTGTTAGCTAATGTTAGCTCAGTTTGTTAGCTGATGATTGCTCTGTTTGTTAGTTGCTGTTAGCTAATGTTAGCTCAGTTTGTTAGTTGCTGTTAGCTAATGTTAGCTAAGTTTGTTAGCTGCTGGTAGCTAATGTTAGCTCAGTTTGTTAGCTGATAATTGCTCAGTTTGTTAGCCGCTGTTAGCTAATGTTAGCTCAGCTTGTGAGCACAGGCGTTTTGGACCACCGGGAAGAGGAGGTTGTCGTGCCAGAACTGGAGCTGGGCAATACAGAAGTTAGTGTCATCGATCTACAAAGCCAGACATCCCAAGTCTCCCGGAAGTTCCGGGAGACTCCCTGATATTAACAGTGGCTCCCTGATGCCCGCGAGCTAGGTAAAACATCCC
>NC_040020.1:9297346-9314615 GCF_000972845.2 Larimichthys crocea
ACAAGCCGACAAAGTAACCTGCAACCAGCGAGACAGACGATTTACAGCTCAGAGAGTCTGGATGATGTTAGCTGATGTTAGCTTGATGTTAGCTGGTGTTAGCTGATGTTAGCTGGTGTTAGCTGATGTTAGCTCATGCTAGCTGATGTTAGCTGATGTCAGCTGGTGTTAGCTGATGTTAGCTGGTGTTAGCTGATGTTAGCTCATGCTAGCTGGTGTTAGCTGGTATTAGTTGATGTTAGCTGATGTTAGCTGGTGTTAGCTGGTATTAGTTGATGTTAGCTTGATGTTAGCTTGATGTCAGCTGATGTTAGCTGGTGTTAGCTGATGCTATCCACCACGGCAGGATTTTGCTACGTTAGCTCATAAGCTAACGTTAACTAGCTAAAACCAGAATAAAACAAAATGTCTGACATGTTTCGCAGTAGTGTTAGCTCTGACTTTGGACTCCATGTCGTAGTGGGTTTTGGTCGTTTGTTGACGTTAGTGGACTCACTGGTGGACTAGTTAGTGGACTAGTTAGTGGAAGTTAAAGTTAGCTCGTGTTGCACACTATCCATTAGCAAAGGCTCAGCAGCCTCTATGGACATAATGGCAGAGGAGAAGAGACCGAAGAAGACGTTAACGGAGGAAGCTAAGAAGAGTGAGCGAGCAAGAAGCCGCCAGACAAGAGTTTATGTAACTAAGTACATTTACTCAACCTACATACTTGTACTTTCCATTTTATGTCACTTTTTACTTCGACTTGACTAAATTCAGAGTAAAATATTTAAATAAAATACTTTTTAATGATCAGCTGAAGACATATGAACAACATTATCATGTTTATGTTTACACATTACTGCACAGTCTGTATGATTATAATACAAGAATATGATGAATATAATAATGAACAATCTGGAAGGAGCCACTGAATACTTTTAAAACTTTAGCTTTTCTGTTTCTTTTACTCAAACAAACTGTTTAAAAACTTGTAAACTAACAAAACTAACAACTACTCTGTGCTCCTTTACACCTTTGTCAGCTTATGTCCTCCTCTGTAAGTCGCTTTGGATAAAAGCGTCTGCTAAATGCAATGTAATGTAATAATAATAAAAATGTTCCTCGCAGACAGCGAGGTGCCTCCAAGTCTCTGAACTTTAAAGCTATAAATCCATAAATCAGTAAAAGATATTGATTCTAGTTACACCTCATGAAGCTTTTCTAAAGTTTTATCAGTGATTTTTGTTTGTGACGAGATGAACTGACCTCAGTTTATTCTGACAAAACAAAGGGAAGTCTTTAAATCTGATCTCATGACTTCAGGTTCGAGTGGAAAAATAACAAGAGAGGCGTTGGAAGCAGGCGACCCAGAGAAGAGGAAAAAAAGCTCAGCAGGATTGAGTCCATATGAAAAGTCTGTGAATCACACTGTACGATAATGAGCCCATGACTCACTGTGGAGTTATTACAAATGTTGTCAGGGGAGATGAAGTTGGAGGCCGATCAGAGGCCGTGCGATAATCTGATGCAGGTTGTTTCACATCTGGACAAACGTATCAACAACAAACCCTCGAGCCTCCGTCCCTTCGCTCAGATGATGATGGTGGTTTGTGTTTAAAACAGTTTTAACTTTGCAGACTAACAGAGCAGCAGTGAAAGTGTCAGTCAAACGAGCCCGTACTCACAGAGATGATGATGATGCTCTGCAGGACGTCCTCCTCAGGTCTGTAGTTTGTATTCCAGATGCTTTCAGCTCCTCTCTCCTCTCCACTCTGTCTCTGCTCCGGTCTGTTCTCCTGAACTCTCCTCCTCTCTCTCTTATATCCTCTGATGCTCTCTCCACCCTCTGCTGTAATATAATTAAGACGAGACGACGGCAGGTCCGCAGCTGAGCCTCTCCAGCTGCCTCCAGATGTGTTTCACGTCCTCTTCTTTCTCATGATTCACCTCTTCACGCAGCAGACAGGTATATATGTGCCCGAGGCTGAAATGTCACTGAGCTGCAGGATCGAGTTTCCACAGAAATGGACTTTTAGTCTCTTCAAACTTGAGTTATGGACCTTTTTCATGTGTGTCCGCTTCCTACCGTCTGAACTTTAGCCTCACAAAAGCAGCTCAGAGGCTCGACCCACAGTACAGTGTAATTCTGCCACGTAAAAGAACTCAGAGAGACTTTTAGAGGAGAGGTATTTACTCTGTGTTTACTGTGTGCAGGAGAAGAAGTTCATTTACTGCTGAGAGATCTGTTACTGCGTTCATCTGCAGGTAAACATGATCACCACTTCCACCAACAACAGCAATCAAATTTAAGGACTGTGAATACTTTAAAACATTCATATCTTTACTTTGAGTAAAAGTACGATTACTCTATAAAAGTACAGACGTCGACAACCTCTGTCAATAAGATTAATTAATGATGATAATCGTTTGATAATCAGTTTATTGTTTAAGTCATTTTTCAGGCAAAACTACCAAATATCGGATCGTTCCAGCTTCTAAAATTTAAGAATTTCTTGCTGTTTATGGTCTTACAATATAATAAATATTGAATATTATATATATTTATTATATGAAGTGAATACTGTTGGAGGTTTGAACTGTTTTAAGATGACTGAACCTCACTGAGTAATGTTCACATGTAACAGGGATATAAAAATAACAGTGCAGATATAAATATGAATATGTTAACAAGCAGCAACAGTCGCAGGTATAAGTGTAATTATACAATGCGGGTTAATTAAGCTACATGTAGATATGTACAGTATTAATGGTCATTTTTATTTATTTATAGACCAAACAATTAATCAAGAAAGTAATCAGCAGATTACCGATGATGAAAATAATGTTTAGTTGCAGTCTTGTATGTTGTTGCAGGTCGAGATGTTGGTTTGATTTATATCTGTGCTTCATATTTCATGAATGTTTTCTATTGTGAAATAAATATAGTGGATTAGTAAACGTACACTAGCAGCCTCTGAAACGTAGTGGAAATGGAAATAAACTGAAGATTTATTAAATCAGAGATATGAGCCATTTAATCCACAGTATTTGAAGTAAACAACTTTTTTTCTCTGCTCCATTTACAGTGAAAAACACTAAACATCCGTTTAAAAGCTCAATCTGTTCATCTATAAGTAAAGGATTTGTATGCTCAGCTCTGCAGGAAAGAGAGAGGAGATAAAGAGTGCAGGAAATGGAATGAACTATTCTTTTATTGACTGGCATCCAGATGTTATTCCAGCTCTCTGTCTCTCTCTGTCTCTGTTTTCATGCTGCAGCCGAGGTGAAGTCAGAGTTGGCCGCCGATACACGCCTGGAGAAAATAGTGGTGAAAAAGTCAAGTGTAAAGAGGCCGAGGGAAGGAAAAGAGGCATGAAGAGAGGAGGGGAGGACAGACAGACAGACAGACAGACAGACAGACAAATGGGGTTAAATAATAATAATGACTGCAGCGCTTCAACATCTGCGCACCTCTGCTGGCGAGAGTTACCGTCCACAGCTGGTTCACATTACGACAGGCAATCTGTCACCTTCAGCTGAATTCCAGCCTCACACACACACACACACACACACACACACACACACACACACTCCCTCCCTTCGTGAGTCTTTCCTGCCTTTAAAGCCACATGACGAGGCGGTGGAGGTGGTGGAGGTGGTGCGCGTGTAACGGGTGTGTGTTCGGGCACGAAGGAAGACGACTCAAGATGCTGCTTTCCTGTATTTATTCTGCAGAAGACATCAACATAGATTATAAATCTTCTGTCTCCTCCTTCCTACACCTCTGCTCCCTCATCAGAACATAACGGGACTGTCTGAGCAGAAGTTTAAAATGTGTACAGAAAAACATTTCATAGAAAAACAATATATACAGACCCTTTCCAAAAAATTAGAATATCATAGAAAAGTTTACTTATTTCCATAATTCCATTAAAAAGGTTAAACTTTCATAGATTATAGATTCAGGGCCCACAATTCAAACAATTTCATTTATTGTATTTATTTGTTTATTTATTTATTTTGGGCTTCCAGCTCAAAAAACCCACGAAAACAGGAATTCAAAAAATTAGAAAGAAATTAGGATCACATCAAATCAGTCAAAATATGGTACTTTCTAAACGATGCGTCAATGTTCAATACTTGGTTGGGAATCCCTTTGCCTTAATCACTGCCTCGATGCGCCGTGGCATTGAGGCAATCAGCCTGTGGCATTGCCTGGGGGTTATGGAAGCCCAGATTTCCTTGATGCTTGCTGTCAGCTCTTCTTTGTTTTTGGGTCTGGTGGCCCTCATTTTCCTCTTGATAATACCCCATAGATTCTCAATGGGGTTTAGGTCTGGCGAGTTGGCTGGCCAGTCAAGCACTGCGATGGCATGGGATTAAACCAGGTTTTGGTGCTTCTGGTGGTATAGGCAGAGGCCGGGTCCTACGCTTCCTACGTTGGCTCAGGCTCAGAAGTGGCTTGACCCGAGGAACCCGACAGTTGTATCCCATCTCCCGGATGTGTCTGAATGTGGTGGTTTTTGAAGGTGTGACTCCTGCCTCATTCCACTCTTTCTGGATCTCTGCCAGATTCTTGAATCTTCTCTGTCTGATAATCTGCTGAAGTCCACGGTCATCTCTTATTCTGGTGCATCTTTTCCTGCCACATTTTGCCCTTCCACTAGACTTTCCATTGATATGCTTGGACAGCCTCCTTAGCTATGAACTTTTGTGGCTTACCCATCCTATGGAGGGTATCACTGATGGTCTTCTGGCCAGTTGTCAAGTCTGTCAGGTGCTTTGAGTTTAGTAGATGATTAGTGTGTGACACCCAGTTAAAAACATTCATGCCCTGCAAAATCTGGGCTGATTTCTTCACAGTATTCTAATTTTTTGAATTCCTGTTTTCGTGGGTTTTTTGAGCTGGAAGCTCAAAATATGTAAAAATAAACAAATAAATACTTGAAATTGTTTGAATTGTGGGCCCTGAATCTATAATCTATGAAAGTTTAACCTTTTTAATGGAATTATGGAAATAAGTAAACTTTTCTATGATATTCTAATTTTTTGGAAAGGGTCTGTATATCTACAAACAAGAAAACAATGTGGCAAAATGAACACAGCGTGGGGTGAAGTAACAAAACAACAAAATTCATAAGCCAAAAAGAAAAACACATACCTGCAGAAGACATCAACATAGATTATAAATCTTCTGTCTCCTCCTTCCTCTGCTCCTAAACATGCACACATCATGTTAAGCTAATGCTACATGAGTTACAGACTGCACGAACAAATGGCGCCAAAAACGCGAAACTAAAAACATCTATAACTCTTATATTAACGGTACAAAGCAACACAAAACAACTTGGTAACAGAAATAATATAACAGAGAATAATATTCACCAAATATTTCAACATAAATTACTACGTTTTCACAGAAAATAACACAATATTACTGCTGTATTTTCCACACAACTTACCCTCATCAGAACATAACGGGACTGTGAGGGCGGAGTGCAGGAGGAACGAAAAGGGCGGAGTGCAGGAGGAACGAAAAGGGTGGAGTGCAGGAGGAACGAAAAGTTCAGAGTGCAGGAGGTGATTAACACTTGGAAAATTTATAAAATAGTGGTAAATGAAGATAACTCATAGAGATCAAATTCAAAAATACTCAAAATAATCATACAATGATAAATAAAACTTACAAATACAAATTGAAAATATGAACTAATAAAGTGCATTTCTAACTCCGTTACAAAAGTACGAATACTTCATTACCTTACTTAAGTAGGATTTTTGGGTATCTATATTTCACTGGAGTAATTATTTTTCAGCTGACTTTTTTACTTCTACTAATTATTTCTTTAGGCAATTATCTGTACTTTCTACTTCCTTACATTTCTCATTCGATTCCCGAAAAACTGATCTACAGTGATCCAACTTTACCTATCCATGACTTGTGATGTTTTTTCGTGCCTTCCAGGGGGACAACTCCAAGGGCCTTAACATCACGGAGGAATTGGATGATGTTTATTTTATTTATTTAGTTTTATTATGAAGTAAAGGTTAATTTTTACATTTATTTAAAATATTTAACAGGGAAAAAAAAGCAAAAATTCTCACATTTTATGAAGCCGATAACATGTGGGAGATCTTTAACAATTTAATTTCATGAAACCTTTTTTATAGTAATCATTTTCTAAAAGCAATAAATTAAAGCGCGAGGCGGTTCATTAGGCAGCCATAGCAACAGTAACTAAGGGCAGCAGTGGGCGGGGCATTCTACATCAAAGGCCAGGTGTGACGTCATCAGAGAGTTTATAAGTAGTGACGCATTCTTCACTTTGCTGAAGTCGTTTGGAAGACAGACAGGTTTTGAACAGGTGATTCAGCATCGCGAGCAGAGAGAGGACAGTGCACCATGTCTTGGACTGATAGAATTCGGACACACATTGCAAACATCACGGGCCGGACAGAAAGGGAGAGGCTTCGCAGACAGGTGGAGGAGATGCAAGCTGAGCTCCAAACAGTCAAATCCAGTTTAGCACATGCGCTCACAGACCTGGATTCAAAGGAAATCTCCAACAATACGCTCAAGGAACAGCTCGCGTCTGTTAGAAAGGAGCTTTTTGAGGAGAACGTATGGAGTCGGCATCAAGGAAAGTTGTACAGCGAGGAAATAATCCAACACAGATTTGAAAACATGCAAATGAATTACAGGAACAAGAAATTACAGGACCAGTTAGAGCATGTAGAGAAAGAGATTAAGCGCATGCGAGATGACCGAAACATGATGGCACAGCAGTTCGCAGAAGTTCTGGAAAAATACGAGAGAGAACGAGAGAGAAATTCTGGAGTAGAGGAGGAGCTGAAGCAGAAAGACCTCCAGCTGCAAAGTGTCCGTGAACAATTAGAAGAGGTGAAACAGTGTTCACCTAGCCCAGGACAGACAGCAGAGGAGCAGTCTTCTGCTTCAGATGAAGCAGATGTGGACCGGTCCACATCTGCTTCACCAATCACAGAAAAGAAAGCAGAGGAGCAGTCTTCTGCTTCAGATGACATCGAGACAGATGTGGACCGGTCCACATCTGTTTCACCAATCACAGGAGAGGATGCAGAGGAGCAGTCTTCTGCTTCAGATGACATCGAAGCAGATGTGGACCGGTCCACATCTGCTTCATCAACCACCGAAGAGAAAGCAGAGGAGCAGTCTTCTGCTTCAGATGACGTCGAGACATTTGCAGAGGACACAGACACTGACGACAGACGGCCCATTCTACCTGAACCGGATTTTGACCAGCACCGAACTTTTCAAAGGATAAGGAAAAGGGTTCGAGACTTTTTCTTCTCCATCAGAAAAAGAAACCGAACACCAACAGGGACAACACGACGCTGACAGAACGGTAAGACAGAACGGTAAGTGGACATTCATATGTTTGGGTTTCCTCCGAGTGCTTCGGTTTTCCCATAAATCTGTAAAGAAAAAAAAAACTTAGACACCTGCAGTAATAAGTAATGATATATGAAATGTCTCATTCATGGGTTTCCTCCGAGTGCTTCGGTTTTTCCCATAAATCTTAAAAAAAAAACCTATAAAACTTATAACTAAAAATAATAATCATAGTAATAATAAATAAATAAATAAAATTGAAAAGATATACGATGGCTGCCTCAATCCTTGTAAACTGTTTTGAGTGAAAGTTTTAATATATTTTCTGATGTGGTCACAACAAATAAAAACATTTTATACTTAAACAATACCTTTTTCTATCTTTAATTCTTCTTCTGAACCGAACCCCACAACACGGCGCATCTGCACCCTGTGGGGGTAAGAATGATTCAAGTATTGATATTAATCACTAACATTTTGAATATTAAAATGAAAATATATTAGACTTAATAACTATTGCACAAATCGTGTCCTGCAAATTTGAAAAGTATTAGAAATTCAAAGCAGAGACTAAATTACAGTTAAACTGACGGCAAACATATATTATACAGTATTACATTATAACATTATACAGTATTTAAAAAAGAATGGATTGGTGGAAGAAGTTGATTTGTTACTGTAATTAAAAACAGGCCTAAATAAGTTTGGTAAATGGTAAATGGACTGTACTTATAAAGCGCCTTTCTAGTCTTTCTACATATCTCATTCACCCCATTCACACACATTCATACACTGATGGCATTGGCTGCCATGCAAGGTGCCAGCTGCTCATCAGTTTGATCGCATTCACACACCCATGGCACAGCCTGTGCCCAAGGACACTTCGACATGTGGACCGGAGGAGCCGGGGATCAAAAAAGACGTTTTTATATAAAATCATTGAATAAAATCATGAAGTATTGCTGAAATCTCGTATTCTAACATATATAACAGATGTAAAGCCTCAGAGCTTCTCTGGTTATCAACAGTATGTAGTGATGCAGAAAGCTGAGAGCTCATCATCACACTGAAACTGTTTCTACTGGTTGTTATTTAATCCTGGTGCTGTTTGTTTGATGTGTTTTTCTGTTAAATAATAAGAGGCAGGGCCGGCCCTAGGATTACACGCGCTCACACTTTTGTTTCTCCAACACTGTCTCACTGTGGAGGAACGCCAACATTACACCACCTCACATCCAGAGGCCGACATAGTAACATGGTGCAACCAGAAATCCTGCACTCCAAAGAGACTTAGCCGTTTTATTGTGGATGAACACTCACGTTCAGGTTTTAAATGCTCACGTTCAGGTTTTAAATGCTCACGTTCATGTTTTAAAAGCTCACGTTCAGGTTTTAAACGCTCACGTTCAGGTTTTAAAAGCTCACGTTCATGTTTTAAAAGCTCACGTTCATGTTTTAAAAGCTCACGTTCATGTTTTAAACGCTCACGGTCAGGTTTTAAAAGCTCACGTTCATGTTTTAAAAGCTCACGTTCAGGTTTTAAACGCTCACGTTCAGGTTTTAAAAGCTCACGTACTCAAGTCCTACAACACAATGTAAGACAAAACTATACCCAGACAGACAGATAATCTTGAATGAAAGTTATTATACAACCAGATTAACAAATTAGAAGATTAGAGAAAGAAAAAAAAAAAAAAAACTTCTGCTTCAGATGACATCGAAGCAGAGTGGACCGGTCAACATCTGCTTCATCAACCACCGAAGAGAAAGCAGAGGAGCAGTCTTCTGCTTCAGATGACGTCGAGACATTTGCAGAGGACACAGACACTGACGACAGACGGCCCATTCTACCTGAACCGGATTTTGACCAGCACCGAACTTTTCAAAGGATAAGAAAAGGGTTCGAGACTTTTTCTTCTCCTCAGAAAAAGAAACCAAACACCAACAGGGACAACACGACACGGTAAGACAGAACGGTAAGTAGACATTCATATGTTTGGGTTTCCTCCGAGTGCTTCGGTTTTTCCCAGAAATCTGAAAAGAAAAAAAAAACGTAGACACCTGAAATAAAAGTAATGATATATGAAATGTCTCATTCATGGGTTTCCTCCGAGTGCTTCGGTTTTTCCCATAAATCTGAAAAAAAAAACCCTATAAAACTTATAACTAAAAATAATAATCATAGTAAAATAAATAAATAAATAAATTGAAAAGATATACGATGGCTGCCTCAATCCTTGTAAACTGTTTTGAGTGAAAGTTTTAATATATTTTCTGATCGTGGTCACAACAAATAAAACATTTTATACTTAAACAATACCTTTTTCTATCTTTAATTCTTCTTCTGAACCGAACCCCACAACACCGGCGCATCTGCACCCTGTGGGGGGTAAGAATGATTCAAGCATTGATATTAATCACTTACATTTTGAATATAAAATGAAAATATATTAGACTTAATAACTGTTGCACAAATCGCGTCCTGCAAATTTGAAAAGTTAGAAAATTCAAAGCAGAGACAATTACAGTTAAACATGACGGTAAACGTATATTATACAGTATTACATTAAACTATACAGTATTTAAAAAAGAATGGATAGGTGGAAGAAGTGATTTGGTACTGTAATTAAAAACAGGCCTAAATAGTTTGGTAAATGGTAAATGGACTGTACTTATAAAGCGCCTTTCTAGTCTTCAACATACTCATTCACCCCATTCACAACACATTCATACACTGATGGCACAGCCTGTGCCCAAGGACACTTCGAACTGTGGACCGGAGGAGCCGGGGATCGAACCGCCGATCATCTGATTAGAGTTACCGTGGTTACAGGAACACCCTGAAACTTTAGAATGAAAATCAAAAAAGACGTTTTTAATAAAATCACGTTAAAAATCATGAATGCATATGATTGCACCTCATTGCTGAAACTCGTATTCTAACATATATAACAGATGTAAAGCCTCAGAGCTTCTTTGGTTATCACAAGTATGTAGTGGATGCAGAAAGCTGAGAGCTCACATCACACTGAAACTGTCACCAGCTGCAGAAACGCTCTGGTTGTTATTATAATCCTGGTGCTGTTTGTTTGATGTGTTTTTCGTTAAATCATAAGAGGCAGGGCCGGCCCTAGGATTACACACAGCTACCATTTTTGTTTCTCCAACACTGTCTCACTGTGGAGGAACGCCAACATTACACCACCTCACATCCAGAGGCCGACATAGTAACGATGCAACCAGAAATCCTGCACTCCAAAGAGACTAGCCGTTTTATTGTGGAGGAACACTCACGTTCAGTTTTTAAAAGCTCACATTCATGTTTTAAACACTCAGTTCATGTTTAAATGCCCATGTTTCATGTTTTAAAAACGCTCACGTTCATGTTTTAAAATGCCATGTTCATGTTTAAAAAGCTCACGTTCAGGTTTTAAAAGCTCACGTTCAGTTTTAAAACGCTCACGTTCAGTTTTAAATGCTCACGTTCAGTTTTAAAAGCTCACGTTCAGGGTTTTAAAAGCTCACGTTCAGGTTTTAAGCTCACGTTCAGGTTTTAAAATGCTCACGTTCAGGTTTTTTAAATGCTCACGTTAAGGTTTTAAATTTGCCCTCACGTTCAGGTTTTAAAAGCTCACGTTCATGTTTTAAACGCTCACGTTCATGTTTTAAACGCTCACGTTCAGGTTTTAAACGCTCACGTTCATGTTTTAAATGCTCACGTTCAGGTTTTAAAAGCTCACGTTCATGTTTTAAATGCTCACGTTCATGTTTTAAACGCTCACGTTCATGTTTTAAATTCTCACGTATCTTGAACGGCTCTTATCATTTCTGCTCTGGTGCTTTTAAGTCATTGCCTCCAAATGAGTCAGTGTCTAGAAAAATTTGGGAAGTGGCCTCACCAGAAACAGGAAACCCAACACTTTACAGTTTATTAGCCAACAACACAGAAACACTGAGCGAATACGCAGCAACAACTTCAACCGTGAACAGCTCCACATACACCACTCGATAAATTACAGCATGGCGGCTCGACCGTTCTGGCATCTTTCTTCGAGGTTGACTTGGATATTTGTCTTTTCATTCCCGTCTACGGGCTCAGGAATGGACGCACCAAGTAAGACATCCAAACTAAGGTTTGACAGGCGCAAAGAGACACTTTACGCATCAGGAATGTAACTTTAAGTGTTTGCAGCCAAAGTAATTTAGATTTGTGTTTGTCTAGTGATTCTTTTTTATTAAAATCATATTTTTGTTGTTACTGAGTACTTGTTTCATCTATAAATGTCAGAAATTGGGTCAAAGTTTCCCAAAACTCGGCATAAAGTGTCAAAAACCCAGAAATCCACACATCTCGGTCAGACCAGGAGTGTCTTTGCTTAATAATCGTCTTAAACGACTGATTAATTATCAATACTGCCGCAGATTAAGCTTCTTAACAGCTAACCTCCATGTTCTGTCGCCCTCACAGAGCTATTCCTGGAGAGCTCTGTGTTTGTGGCCTTCGCAGACAAAGGGCTCGACATTCAATGTGGGTTGGAGATCCCAGCAAACTATTCTCAGGACGTCTTGAGGTGCTACGATCCGTCCCACAGAGAGATCTATAAATGCGACACCCCTTCGACTGGCAACGAGGTTAAGCCTTTGTGGCCCGTGCTGGAGCTGAGGAACCTGATGAGTTCAGGAGAATACTTCTGTCAATATAAAACGGTCAGGGTGTACTGGTTTCTTCGAGTGACACGTGAGTATGAAAGACAAGAGATATGAATAATCAATAGTTTGATCATTTATATTAACTGATTGATTTATAGAGCTTTAAACAACCTTACAGGCTGAATTCAGGGCGAGTCATCACCAGGAGCTGCTCACATTTATGACGGCGTAATTAGATGTTATAATTAGAACTGATGTCTTTAAGAACATTTTGTCTCTGTGACCTCACAAAAAAACATTGTTATTTAACGGATCAGCTCCCTCAAACTGCAGAAAGAGAGGTTTGTTGACGTTGTCGTTGGGTGAGGAGAAACTTAATAAACTTTGTGAAACGTCCACAGCAGATTCTTAATCAATCAAACTGTCTAAATTCTGCATTAAATTGGACTCATTAGGTTTCTGTCCCTGTAAAATCATTATACCTGTTCGTCACGGTAACGTCTCCAGACGACTTTTAAAAGTCGAGTTGTTGAGTTCAGGAAATGCAAATTGTATCTGCTTGTAAATTCGTCCAATGCCATGAAGTTATTTCTTCGTTTGTGTCTGTTTGTCTCAGTGTGTTGGCTTCGAGTAATAACGATAAACCTGCCGATGGTTTTTAGGACAGTGAAGGAGCCGTAACGTTTTTTCAAATTTGAGGTGATGACGACTTACGTCATAGTAGCATCCTTAACCCTTTATACTGCCTTACAGTAAAGACCAATGACAGGATAACGAATTAACGTAGTCTCCGTGATGTCACCCACAGGTTTCCAAAGATTGGCAGTTACTAAACTTAGATGTTTTTTCTGTGGCTTCACAGCCATTTTGTCATCGCTCTGTTGACGTTTCTGTATTTGTTTTCCCCAAATGAGAAGTTAAGAACACGCGTGACCAATGAATATGAAGTGTAGCATAGAAAAAGTGATGGGACGGGAAGTTTAGTTTACGCATATATGCAGAAATATGAATAATTGTTTATGGCTTTGCTCTTTTTTTATGACCCGTATCTGACAGATAAAGGCAAAAACAACAGAACAAAAGTTCTGCTTGGCACAAAGTTACTTATTTTCACAATGTCTGCATGTCAGCACTTGAAGATGAAAATATCCCATAAAGTCAGAAAAATAAACGTAATTTTATTAAACAGAAACATTTGTTCTTGTTTGTTATCCCTTTATTTATATTGTGATCCTTCAGATTCACCTTTGGACCCCTTTCAGAGTATTTACTGATTTCATCCCAAAATATGTGACGTATGTTCAGCCACCTGCTTCACAGATGAGGAATTCATCCAGGTGTGATTCCACCTGAGCGAACTGACGTTGAACCGTGTGTGTGTGTGTGTGTGTGTGTGTGTGTGTTTTCCAGACCACGACTACAAGGACGTCGGAGTGTTGGATTATATGGACATCCCAGTCAGCGTCCTCACCATTGTGCTGCTGGTTTTCAGTGTGGTCGGCTCGGTGTATGTCTTCAGAGGAAATTGGGTAAGACGTGTAAGAACGTGACATTACTGCTCCGTTACAGACGCGTGAAGCTGCCAGGAAGTGTTGTAAACCAGTTTCATCCTTTCTACACAATTAATTAGCAACTTTTTCAGAGTTTACTGATATTTTATAAACCAGACAACAGAAAATAAAGAAAATAAGTGGCAGAATAATCAAAAATAATAATTTGTTCAGGAAGAATCCTGAACAGATTTCAGTTGAAGTTTGTGAACAACCTTCTTGTTCTCAGCTGGATTTGCTGTTCTCTGATATCTGGAAGTTTTATTTGCCTTCTTGTCATCAAACCTCTTCAAAAAAACAAGAGCAACAAGATAAACGTCTGATTAGCGACGACAAACCAAACCGTCCCTTTGTAAGTGACGCTCATGGTGGTCCTGAGTCTGCTCTCACTGAGGGCGATATCTTCACACAGTGATTCAGGATAAACTTCAGTCCTGGTCCGTTTGGATCTTAGTGCTTCCTTTGGCACAGCTGACCATACAACACTACAATAAAGACTGGAAAACTGGGCTGAACTCTGAGGCCGTCCTATCTCCAGGACAGGAACTACTTTATCGTACTTGGCAGCATGCAACCACCGTTACCTCATCTTTGATTGTTTTCATGGCTCGAGTCTCTCCTGTTATGTTCCAAGAATTAAATTATAGCATCTTAAGGGTGTCGTTTAGCTCAGTTGGTAGAGCAACCGCCCCATGTACATGTACATGTCTCTATCAAAAATGAAGCTTGAAAAGGGCAAAAAAATCTTTATTTATAAATCTTTATCTAAATTCAAGCATCTTATAATTAACTCTGAGTCCAGTCACAAAACTAGAGACGGAGCTGCTGCTCAAGAGTCTTAGTTTGTGTCTTTTTGTCATTTACTAGAACGAAAACACGAGTGACCCTGGAAACACCGACAGAAAGAGAAAGAACAACAGACAAGAGAGGAAGGAGAGCGAGGCGAAGGAAGACAACGTGAACGTGATAGCTCCGTCTTTCTATGCTGTAAGCACCTTTCTGCTCATCAGACACATTTCACCTCAGGTAAATTGTACCATTGTATTTCTCTTCCATCCTTCCTGACTTGAGCTGTTTATCTCAGAGTCTAGAGCCTCGGCCCAGGTCCATTTATGATGTGCTGGACCGCTCAGCTGTCACAACAGAGCCGCCCCAAAGCAAAGCTAAACCCAAGAAGAAGGAACCCCAAAAGACGGTCAGTGTGAACTTTGTCATATTTTCTGTTTATCAGTGGAAAACAGTAAGTAAACATGCAGTCGGTGACCTGTCCTCTATTCCCTCCACAGACGGTGCAGACCTCACAGCCCGAGCAGGAAGGCGTGTTTGAGTCCATCTATGAGAACTTTTAAAGTATAAATGAAGTTCAACAGATGAGATGGTCTCAGTTTGCTTTGCAAAGTGACCAGCATTTAAATGTTGTAGCTAGTTGCAATACTGTGTGTCCATTTATTGTATCTGCAAAGTGTCTAATGGAGTAAAAGTACCTCAGAATTATACTTAAAGGTCCAGTGTTTAGGATTTAGTTGCATCTAATGGTGTAATCGCTGCATTGCAATCTCCTTACCTCACTCTCACCTTCCTAATATAAAGGATTAACAGCACTTTAAGGTCTAGAGTCAGTATTTAGTTTGTCTGTTCCCACTGTAGATATAAAGTAAAAAATATTCTTATTTTCAGGTGATTATACATGCATGAAAACACAGTTATGAATATTATATTCCATGTCTGCCTTATTCTGAAAATAAAGGCCCCAAATCTTACACACTGCACTAGAACACTAACGTTAAAATTAGTAACACCGTCACTAACGTCAGGTGTATTTTACCCAATATAATATCCCTGATAAAATACAGTTTTTATCAATTTACGTAAAAGTACAACACTGTATGCCAAATTGTAGTACTCTTCTTTAATTTCCCAGTATACAATATCACATAAAATAAAAAATAAAAAGGTACCATTGGGGACCCTTTAAAAAGGCAGCAAAATTATTGAAAAATCAGGTAACCCTTAACGAGAAATTTCCTAACAAAAAGAATAATGGAGCTGGGAACTTGTTCTTTGGTCCACCCATTCCTGGGACATGTGAGCCTTGTCTGGTGAAGGCACAGACTTCCTGCATCACTGATAACTGTGAGAGAGATGGACAAAAGAAATGTCACTAACGAACACATGCCTCTTGAAAAAAACCATAGATGGGAGGAGGGAAACAAACATCCCATTAATGACATCAGTGAGCAGCCTGAAGCTACCCAAGGACCCATGCAACTCAGACAGCAGCAACACAATGAAAATCACATGACAAGAACTGTGTCCAGTCCAGTCCAGTCTAGTACTCAAGTAAATCTCAGTCCCCTTCCACCTCTGGCTCCAACAGGCTGCAGACATTACATAAATAAATAAATAAATAAATAAATAAATCTTTCTTAGTCTCATTTCCGGCTCAAAACACATGATTTCTACATGGTCTGTAACATATGACCATATATGGATATTTCCTTTTACGGTAAGCACCGCCCTTTTACTTGCATTGACCAATGATATCGTGAGTTCTGGATCCTACCAGCCAATGACAGCGCTCCGTTGTCAGTCGGCCTCCCTGGTTCTGTTTGTTGTGTTTGGGTCCGTCATGGCTGCTGAGGGAGACTTCCTGGCGCGGTACCGAGCCGTGTCCAACAAGCTGAAGAAGTGAGTTCGTAATCCGCGTCAGTTTAAATAGAAATAAGACTCAACATCACGGCTTAGCGTGACGTGACGTGACAACACCGCTGCGTGTGATTAATACAGGCTAGCTGCGTGAAGCTAACCGTTAGCCTGTCAGTGACGTTATTTAACCGACATTTGCGTGGATTTAACGCGTTTTTACCACGCAGATATCTTCTTAACCGTTTAGTTAAGGCTCGTGAACAGTAATGTCTGTTGTGTTGTTGTGTTTTTCGATTGATGTTAGGTCGCTACAGGAGCTCAAAACCAGCTAGCGACCCTTTACACAAGCTACACACGGGTGTTACGATTTAAAGAGCGACCGTGTTAACTGGCGACCCCTCAGCTGTTGCCGTGGTTACCACAGCGAATAGGTAGCTGTTCAACCACAGACACACCAGTTAACACGGTCACCAGTTAAACCATAACACCTTTTTAAAATCAAATTTTTGATATTTTATCTGGTTTAATAACTTATTTTTAATCACACCTCACATTTCTCCCTACTTTGTACATATCAACACTGCCAACTTGCTGTATATACCTCTGCACAATATATTTTATTTTATTTTATCGTATTTACTATTGCTTTTTTGATATTTTATTATGTACAGTTTGCTTTATAGTATATTTTTATTCTTATGTTGTCACTTGTCACTTTGTGTAATGCTGCTGCTGCACTGTAATTTCCCAGCTTGAAATAAATAAAGTATATCTATCTATCTATCTTAATCCTCACAGGCGTTTTCTCCGGAAACCAAATGTAGCTGAGGCGAGTGAGCAGTTTGGTGAGTGCCTGTAACCATGACGACAGCTTTACATTATTGTGTATTAAACATCCACTGTGCCTGATTTATCCTCTGAACATGTAAACATCACATGACCTGCTCCTGATTTATCCTCTGAACATGTAAACATCACATGACCTGCTCCTGCTGCTGATGCTGTACACACACTGTCACATCCACAGGAACAACCTGCTACAGAAATCATATTTATTATTTATTTATTA
>NC_040020.1:9314625-9328016 GCF_000972845.2 Larimichthys crocea
TGTGTGTGTGTGTGTGTGTCATTGTTTGATGATATCACATTTTTTCTTTTTCTTTTTGTGCACACGCTGCCTGTTACGATGCATTTGTTGCACGTTATTTAATGTAAATTTTGTTCTTGTATATACCTTTTTTCTAGTTTTTATATATCTTATATATATATATTTATGTTTTGTTCGTAATTGATGATTACTTGTTTGACATAACCTGGAGTATTGGTATTTCTCATTCTGATAATGATCCATCTTTTAAATTGTAAACAAAGGCGGGTTAAGACGAGTTAAAACAGAAAAAGAAGAAGACAATATACATTTTCACACATTTCACAAACTTCATCAGGTTTAGTTTTCTGTCGTCTCACAGATTTTCTAAATACCATTCGTCTTTAGAGAGTCGTAGTTCATCCACAATGAAAGTCATTTTCTTTTCAAATTATTGCCACTGATTCTGCTTTGTAAATATTAATTTATATATCTGTTTTTTTCCTGTACAGTTTAACGTTTACCCGTTGAGTTTGTTGTCCTTGTTTCCACCTCTGTCAGAGTCAGAGTGCTCGTGTTGTGTGTGATCACGTACTGACTCCTCATCCAGCTGTTTGCTCACAGTTTGTCTCACGTCGATCTGGTTTCAGGTCAGTTAGCCAAAGAGCTGAAGCAGCAGGACTGCCTTCAGTATGCGGCCTTCTGTAACCTGGCCATGGCTCGGTGAGTGGACTTTAACTTCATAGTAACCGCCTGGGGAAGGCTCTTTCCTGTGTTCAGTTCTCCCACCACCCCCCTCCGACATCTTTGAGAGGGCGCCAGCTCCGAGGCAGACCTTATCACCCAGCATCAGTGGCCGACCTCATTAATGTTCCTGAGACTGAATGGGAGCAAATCCCTCGAGCCAAGTTTCAGATTTTGTGGAAAGCTTTCCCAGAAGAGACAGGGCGACTTATAAATACCCGTGGAATGAGATCAGTAATCACACATGGGTAGATTCAGACGTTTAAAGTTCTTCACATCATAAAGTACAAATAACCGCCACGGGGTGACGGAGGTGTTGGTAATAAACCCAGACGGATGTTCACCGTTGATCTGGTGTGAATGTGTTGACCACAGGTGTGAGCAGACTCTCTTTAACGCTCCCGGAGAGGCTCTGGCACTGACCGACGCCGCTCGCCTCTTTCTTTCATCGGAGAAAGAGAACAGGGCGCTGCAGGCTCCGGGCTTCGACGAACACCTTCAGGCTGCACTTAACTGCTACAGCTTTGCCATCAAGGTGCTCCACGAGTCTGAGTTTCAAGTTTCTGATATAAATATGAACTATGTTTGATGTGAAGTGTTTTCTGAATAGATGACGGGGAGACACAGAGAGATAACGCTGATGTATGAATGGCTTTCAGGTGTACATCGAGATGAACCAGCCTGTGATGGCAGCCAGCCTGTGTCTGGAACTTGGCAACGCACTTAAGGTAAAACTTTAGATCCGAGCTTCACGTTGTCCTCACAGATAAATGATGATGATGTGATGTGAAGCTGATAGAGTGTGATTGATCTGCAGGAGATGAACAGACCCGGAGAAGCCATCGTTCATTACCAGAGAGCCGCAGAGCTGCAGACGCAGACGCCGGTCGAAGCTCTGCTGTCCATGGGAGAAATGGCCACGTGTAAAATTCTCACCCGTGAGTTCGTTTACGTCCGAGACGAAGCTGCTGCGTGTTTTCACACTTTGAGCTTACACACGTTTTGGGTTTTTTTTGCAGGTGACTATGACGGCGCGTTGTCGGTGTTCACAGAGATGCAGCTGATGTGCCAGGAGAGAGGACTGCAGCTACCGGGCACCAGTACCCCTGTTGGTACGACACTTTTACTTTGCAAGGTCACTAACAGCAGCAGCTGATATCACTGCCTAGTCCAGCAGCAGTCAGCCCAGCTCGGCGTCTGTCTTTCAGCCTTTTATTTCACCAAGCTCTCACCAACCACTAAAAGTCAGTCCCACATTTACTCTTGTCCGGCGGCTTCTTGCTCGCTCACTCTCTCCTTTTCTCTTCTTAGCTTCCTCCGTCAGCGTCCTCTTCACTCTCTTCTCCTCTGCCATCATGTCCATAGAGGCTGCTGAGCCTGGTTACCTCCTCTTCTTCTTCCTGGTAGTCCATAACGCCTGTTGGTACAAACCCGTCGCTCTGAGCTCACCGCCAAGCTGACGAACTGAGCTAACATGAGCTAATAGCAGCTAACAAACTGAGCTAACAGCAGCTAACAGCAGCTAACAACTGAGCTACAGCAGTTAAGAGTGGCTAACAAACTGAGCTAACAGCAGTACAATGATTGTAACATTACCTAAGAATGGCTAACATTGAGCTAACATTAGCTAAGAGTGGCTAACAAACTGAGCTAATATGAGCTACGCGGCTAACAAACTGAGCTAACGTTAGTTAGAGTGGCTAACAAACTGAGCTAACAGCAGCTAGAGCGGCTAACAAACTGAGCTAACAGCAGCTAAGAATGGCTAACAAACTGAGCTAACAGCAGCTAACAAACTGAGCTAACAAAGCTAAGAATGGCTAACCAACTGAGCTAACAGCAGCTAACAACTGAGCTAACAGCAGCTAACTACTGAGCTAACCTTGCTAAGAGTGGCTAACAAACTGAGCTAACAGCAGCTAAACAAACTGAGCTAACAGCGGCAACAACTGAGCTAACAGCGGTTAAGAGTGGCTAACAAACTGAGCTAACAGCAAGCTAACAGACTCAGTACAACATTGAGCTAACAGCAGCTAAACAGACTGAGCTAAAGACTGAGCTAACCAGCAGCTACAGGACCGAGTAACAGAGTAAACAGACTGAGCTAACATGAGCTAACAGCAGCTACAGCTGTCAGCAGTTTACTTCACTGTCCATCATAAACTCTGTAAATCACAGAGAGTTGAGGCGGAGCAGCCGGAGGACATCAGAGGGAAAACCAGAAAACATTTCCTCCATAAAATATGATCCAGTTTCACCAGAATCAGTGAAATAGTTGCTGCTGTGTGACTTAGTGCCGTAAAGCGTTACGTACTTCTCAAAGTTACATAGAGTGAGAACAGACGTACGAATGACAGAGACACCGTTCACCTGATCACAGGTCAGAGTGGCTCAGCAGGAGGTAAAACCTGTTTTTCAGGGTTGAAAAGTTTAACAATGTCGCTTCAGTGCTGAGAATAAATGTGGGTGTGTAAACAGACAGAAGAAAAAAGAAACCAGGTTTTTACATCGTTTCATTGTTCATGTGACGACATCGACTCTCCTGTATCTTCCCTGAATAAAGGAGCGTTTCTGGATATCGTGGCGAAATGTGAGATCTCCAGAGTTCTTCTGCTGATGCTGCTGGAGGTAAGTGTAACGTGTAATGATACAGTGTGACAGTATTTATTATCTATGCCACATCTGCACGTTCTGGTTTAATGCTCCAACCTCTGTGTTTCCCCCGTGCAGCCTCCGCCTCAGAAGCTGTTACCAGAACACGCTCAGACCCTGGAGCGATACGCCTGGGAGTCTTTTGACCCTCACAGTCAAGGTTTGAGTCATACACGCTGCAGAAATCACGCCACGAATCACGCCACTGACATTTATTGGAAGTAAACACGCCTGTCTTCTCTTCCCTCAGTGACCTTCCTGCCTGAGAACGTTTTCCTGCTCCTGCAGTCGGTCGTGGTGAGTTTCATCGTCCACACACACACAGTTCACAGGATTTCCTCGTCCTTCCTGCCTCGCACGGGGGGATGATGATGGTCCTCGTGGCCTCAACATGACACAGATGAATCGTGCTGGAGTTTGTCTTCCTCTGCCAGCAGAGTGATTTGATTTGTAGCAGCGGCGTCAGTGTTAGCAATGTGAGACGATCAATATTTACAGCTTTTATTGGCGACTTAGACGCCTCTTAATAAGACAGATTCTGTAGAGCGTCTTGTTCTGGATGAACAGGCTCGATTTATAAGAGAGCATAAACACTGACAGGATGCTGAGAGCTCGTCAGGGTCATCCGAAGCTGCAGCTTTATTTGTGCAGCGTCTTAACGGCAGATCTGTTTTGCAGATGGCGTGTCAGGAGAAAGACACAGAGTCCCTCAAGTCTCTTCAGACCGAGCTCTGGTGAGTGCACTCGAATGTTCGTTTCCATCCTGCGAAGCTGCATTTTCTCTTTTTATCGCCTCTCAGTGTGAATTCTCCGCATCGATTATGTGTTTGTTTTGTTTTCTAAAAGGCCGTTTCTGAGCGCCGAGCAGAACCATCTTCTCCACCTGGTGGTTCAGGAGCGCATCACGCCGTCTGGACAAGGCATCTAGTCCGGTCCAGTTCTCGTTCGCTTCCTCTGGGAACGATAGTTTATATAATGGAACATTCCTGCTTCAGGCTGGGTCTGTTTTAAGACCTGAAGAAGAGAAAACCTCAGTGTCAGAGGAAACTTCATTAAGAAATCAGTGAAAGTCTAAAGAAACGTGTCCTATTTATGATGTCGTAGATTAAACAGATGAAACTCAAAAGTCTCTGTGATATAATTTGTTTTATTAATAAATGATATGGCTTCAATTCCACTGTAATTACAAACAAAACTAAACTTCTATTGCATAGATATGAAACATGTTGAATCATCCGCCTGGTTCACTTTGTGTTCACGTGTACACGTTGCATGTACGTTTCTTTTGATAGCAGCCAACTACACAAAATCAAACATGGTTAAAAAAGAAAAACACTCAATACAAAAAGTTACAAAAATATAAAGGTTATAATGTACAGAGATTAAAAACAAAAAGGATACACTATACTTCAGTTGTAAAATAATGATACACGATTAAAAAACTACTTGTTACTGTAAATTTAAGGCTTGTCTTGTCCTGATTGTTCAAGTACTGCAACTCCTTTTTTTTTTAAAAACCTCACGCTGTACCTTCACAGATACAGCTTCACCCCTCGCCTCGTGGAAACCTGCAGTAGTTCACCGTCAGCCTCACGGTACTTTAATCTCAGCAAAAAAAAAGGGCTTCTCTTACAAATTTGGGGACATTTTGGGAATTAACTCACTTTGTTTCTCACCGAGAGTTACCACGAGACGATCGATACTACCCTCCAACGCCTGAAACCACACCGGGCACGTCTCATATTTGGTAATTTTCCTGGTTCATGCTCTTCTAAATATGCTTCTACATGCTACGTACTTCATTTGTTTCTCTTTTGTCTGTTTCTTTTACAACCGGCAGTTTGCATGGAGTATTTTATTTTGAAAATCCACCGGATTCTCTATACTGTTTCTGTTTCTGAGGTGCTTGACAATAGACCAGCTGTGTATTCAACGCAGAGGCCCGCTTCTGGGACTCTGCTGAACCGGACCGCGGTTTGTGGAGCCGGTGGGGTTTAAAACATTGACCAGACCAGAACTGTCTCCTGTTGGTCTTCATCTAACTCTGCAAGAAAACAAGTTTAGTTCTCAAAATGTTGAACTATTCCTTTTACAGCACTAACTGAAAATGATTGGCCCTTTAAAAAAAAAAAAGACGTATTATTAAAAACTGGTTACACTGCTGTAAATGAAGCTCTTGTTAGAAATCACTTTGTAGCTCACACTGTTCACGTCAGCCCTTCATGTAACGTCAATTTACTCAAAAATATAAACAAATGGCTCATAGCAATCGAACCCCCCCCCATTATCCTCGCTACACATCAACAATCTTTTTTTTTTTTTTATATTTTGAAACAAATCCTTTTTCTTTTCTTTTTTTTTTTTTTGAAATTTTCCAAATTCAAACTGGGAATCTGATCCCAGGTCCGTCCTGGTTCCTCTCCTGGTTCCTCTCACTCGGTCTTCTTCCGCAGGACGAGGTAGGTGATCGCCGAGATGAAGGTGAGGACGAAAGAGATCCAGGCCAGGACGTAGGAGTGTCCGTAACCTCCCACCTTGTCATCAGTGTGAAGCTGGGCCGTGTAGATGGAGGCCGCTATCATTATACACAGGCCTGCGAGACAGAAAAGAGGGAACACTGTCACACACACAACGCTATTAAGAAGTAATTGTTTGCAGCTTCACCTCGCTAATTTTCCAATCATACAAACTCACGACGATCCATAAAAATCTCATCGTGTGTTTATGTGCCAGAGATGATCCATAACTGATCAAACACCCAGTTCAGAGGCGTGAATGTGACTTAACCCCTGAATGTTGTAACTTAATTATAGTTATCAACAACATTCTGCCCACCAAACAAGCAGAAAACTGCAGTTCCTCTAACGTCCACCTGAGGCTGGCTCCAGAAGTGAGTCAGTCTCCATAAGTCCCCATGTTTCACAGCAGAAATAAACATGTTTACAGCCTGGTACAAAAAACTGTTTTGGTCTCTGTAGCTAATTTCCCCGTTCATGACAACTGTACTGAGGGTGAATTTATATACAACTCACCTGTTCACATTATATTAAGGCTTAAAGTTATGCAGGATGAGGAGCGTGGACGCTTTGACGCCACCTCAATGATCCACGTCTTTGCCCCGTTTTTAAATTAGACGCGAGGCAGAAGAGGCAGGACTGTTTCACAATTTTCTGATTATTTCATCGACAAACCGTGAAGTGATTAATTAAGAAAATAACCAGCAGATTAAGTCGATAATTGGAGCTCTCATTAGCATATTTACAAAGATATTCAGACTTCACAGATTTTGAAAAGTTGATTTTGGTTTCAGTCCTGACATCTTTAATAAAAGCAACAAATTCTACCAAGAAACACGAGCTGAGCGACGTTTAAGTCTGAGGTGGGAGAACATGAATCAAGTCGTACTCTGCTGCTTTAAGTCTGAGGTGGGAGAACATGAATCAAGTCGTACTCTGCTGCTGTGATTCTCCGTCATGTGTCACTGAGTGCTGAGGCTCGACAGATTAATGGTGATGTGGTTTGTAACTGAGAACCTGCAGACTCCTGAAGCTGGATCACACCTGAGTGCAAACCGCCGACCTTCTGTGTCTGCATCCGTGTTTGTTTTACCACGATCGTGCAGACACGCTGCTGCACCGCTGAGCTCCGAGTCAAATGTCCCGACGTGCTCCCAGACTTTAACGTTTCCACACGTTTACTCAGCTTTAAGAAGGAAGCAAATACACACAAACACAACTCTCTCTCTCTCTCAGGGTCACTTACAGGCGATTAGCTGTAAAACGCCGGTGAAGGTGAACCTCTGGCCTTTGGGCAGGGTGAACAGCTGAGCCACAAACACAAACAAGGCCAGGATGGTAAAAACGCAGGACAGCACCGAGGTGGCCTGAACCGTCTGGAGATACTCAGCGACTGCAGGACGACAGAACAGACACACATGAAGACAGTCAGCGTTATAACAGAGCTCATGAACTCTGCGTTAAAACATGAACTGAGTCTCACCCTCTGCGTAGCCTTGCTGGTTGGTGTAGTGCCACGTCAAGTCATTTAACTCCCACTTGCCCCACAAGTCAGTTGAGAGTGTGTCGGTGACCCACCAGGCCTGAAGACACACACACAAGATATGAAGAGCATCATGTATGTAAAGCTTTGTGTCGTCGAGATGGTTTCCAAACACCGAAACTAAGAAACTTTCAGCTGTTTGGAAACTCTCTGTTCATCACTCAGCGACTCGTATGAAACCGTTTTGTTCCTCTGTGTGTTTAATCACAAAAAGAAACACAGACTCACATTATCGATGGTGGCCACCAGCAGCAGGATGATGCCGGTGATGTGCAGCACGACGATTCCAGCCAGCATCAACATTGTGGCCTTCTGAGAACTGATAACAGGGGGAGGAAGGATGCACATCATTATTTAGTTTCCACACACACACACACACACACAGCTGTCCCAAATAAATACTGTCTCCAACAGTTGAGCCGTTGCATGCAAGCTCAAACTCGCCCCAAAAACACACACAAAACACACACACACACACACACACACACATTTCTGAGTCACACATCTGCTGTCAAACTGCTTCACATCACACACAACAAAGCTTCCACATCCTAAACTCATTAAAACATCGATTTTTCTCTAATTTGACACCCTGAATGAATCAGCATCACACACACACACACACACACACACACACTCATCCGTCTGTGTAACGACTCATTTCTCACTCCTTTGGACTGTTTCCGTCGACAAGAAAGGCGCATTTGTTTGGACCGTGTTTGGGCATTCCCAAATGGGTGCTGCTCCGTTACACACACACACACACACACACACACACACACACACACAGGCCCTGTACGTCAGTCAACAACTTTTTGAAAAGAGCGCGAGAATAACCACGACAGAAAAAAAAACACAAACACACCTCTGAACCTGTAAACACACACACACACACACACACACACACTGACCGACACACACACACACACTGACCGACACACACGCGCGGCGCGCGCGCACGCACGCACAGTTTGGAGCCGCGCGTCACGTTTCTTTCTCTTTGCGCGCTCGGTCACATCCGAACAAATCTTCTGAGAAATCAGAGCAAAGTTCGCTTTTTTTAAACTTCACACAACGACACAAAAACACGCAGATCACGCAGATCACGCATCAGGCTGCGTGAACTCTTAACAAGGCTTCACTAAATGTAAACAACGTGGATAAACGTTACCTGAAAGCGCTTTAACGCACGGCCCGGGAGTTATTTGGGAATGTGAAACACTGAAGACCCACCCAGATTTGAATTCACAGCACTCTCACACACACACACACACACACACACACCACCCTGTTTTCCCTCTCACCAAGCCCCACCCAGAGAGTTTTAGCTTTTTTTTTTTTTTCTTTCCTCCCCTTCAGTGAACCAAACGGATTCAGGTTGCTGCTTTCGGCTCCAAACGGTGCGTAAAAACCAGGAAAGTCTCCAAAATGGTTCCAAGTCACGTGGATGTCACTTCACACTCATTTCTTTAAGTTAAAAGTTTCTCAACTTTGTTACAAAGTGGCCACAACAACTTGAACTCTGCTGTTTTCTCTGAGTATGAACTATAACTTTGAACATGTTGCAGAGCAGCGATGGGAAGTTAGTGAACCAGAGCGTTTGACTGAGCTCACCGAGAAGAGCCGATTCAGCTGTTTTGACCTGTCTGTGTCACATACATCACTTAAATTATTCAATACAACCTTTGTACTGAGGTATTCAGAAGTAAATTTACATTTTCTAATATCAATAAATTGCTGTAGTCAATTGTTTCCATTGTGTTTACAGACTGAATGCACTAACATGCTTGTAGAACCGCTCTGTGGGATACGTCAGCTTGACTTTTACATCTTCTGCGTTCTGCCTTTGTGTTTTCACATTCAAATCAAACGCTGCGTCCATACTGCATCGGCTCTCTGAACCGGCTCGTTCGCGACCGACACATCGCTGAAGATGAGCCACAGTTTCCTCTCTGACATGAAATATCGGCTCGTGTGTGGCTTCGATTTGTGCAACAGAGTGGAATTAAAATCAGTGTGAATCAATAAAAAAGCCTTGAATGGATTCATCAGTGTGTCACGCTGGACTACATCGACTCGTGCATGTTGTTACCAGCAGACAGACCCTGAGCATGATGGGGCCTTCAGCGTGGAGATGATGTGTAAGTCTGCGGACTGAAACTTTAATGCCACCCTGCAGCTCTGCTCCTCTAACATTTACATATTGTGTTTCTGTTTGTTGTTTCTCTGCGAGCACAGAGCTGAAACACACAGTGTGTGTTTACAAGTCTAATCAGACTAATGTGGACTCACTTTAACGAGCAGGCCTCACGGAAACAAGCAGCAGATTTTACACACGAACAGTCTTACAGCACAAAATGAACAGATGCAGTTCCTCTATCGTCCACCTGAGGCTGGCTCCAGAAGTGAGTCAGTCTCCATAAGTCCCCATGTCCAAATGTCCAACTTCACAGCAGAAATAAACATGTTTACAGCCTGGTACAAAAAACAGTTTTGGTCTCTATATCTATGCAGGGAGAGCAGGTCACCCGGAGCCTGAACCACCCGCATACCGGCGGACTTTACCGAAGGTCATATTTAGACGTCCCGACACTTGATCTGAACCGGCTGACGTGGACTAATGGAGATGTCCGAGCAGAGAGCCCGGCTCCGGACTCTAAAGTTGGATATCAAGCAGATTTCACAGGTTTTAATCGTTTAAATGAACTCGTTTGTAGAGTTCAAGACGGAGAAGCTGCGTAGTTACGTTACCTCAAGTGATGTCACTTGAGTCAACATAGGTTAAAGGATTAAATTAAATAAAAAAATGGAAACTAAAGTTATTAACGGACATGGGATGCTTTGATTGACAGGTGGGTGTCTTATTTGAGCAACCAAGCGCCATCCGCCGATGATCCACGTCTTCACCGGGGGGGCGGATGGCGTTGGCCTCTTCATGCATACACTGTCCAGTTTTTTCCTGCCGTGTCATAAAACGCTTCCCCTCTCTGCTGTGACTAAACAGACCCTCTCATTGTGAGCTCTTGTATTATTTTATCCCTTTGAGGCTCAGTCTGTGTGGAAACGTGAAACTCTGGGTGGCAAAATACCAAAAAACATACGGCGTGTGTTGACATTCAAAGAGGTTTAATAACACCGAGCGGTGGCCTGAGCATTCACTGGAAATGTAATTCATTGAACACACGTAGGAACCTTTTTCTGACATTTCTAAAACTCACAAGTTGACCACGAGACGTTTGGATTTTCCCGTTAAAACGCGGACACGAAAAAGGTCGAACGAGTTGCCAACCAGAAGCAGGAAGGAGCATGTTAACACTGTGTTTTAACCACAAACTGTCACATTTGAAATAGATACTGACACTGACACAATAATAAGACATACATAGGTGTTATTATTGGCTAAAGTCACATGATAGCGTGTTATTAGAGGATCACTTGGCAGACGGTGAATCTCTAGTAAAGCCTTTTATCGTCAGTCTCAGATGAGAGAAAGCTACGAGGATATAAAAACAGTAAGAGGCCTCAGCTCATCTCCCCTCAGGCCGTGGTCTCTCAGTGGAGACCACATGGACTGAGGAAGTCCTGATCCCGGTGTTACAATGACTGCTTTATCCTCATGGAGGTGGGATGAGGACAGATACCATAATTGCTTCCTTTGCTGACCACTCCCTCGTCTGTTGACAGTTCAGATTCACTCAGGCCGACCTGGAAACGTTTCAGGATCAGGTCGTCTGTGGCCGGTACAAAAACACAAGGCGATATTCAAATACTCCTTTTCGTGGCTCGCCGCCAACGGCAGAGCAGGTACAGGATGTACAGATACGATGATTTAAGAGAAAGAGGAGTGTAGTTTTTACCCAAATCCTCCGTCTGTTCTCACACTATGTAACTTTGGGCTCCGGGTCGGGAGAAGTACGTAAGGCTTTACGGCACTAAGTCACACAGCAGCAACTATTTCACTGATTCTGGTGAAACTGGATCATATTTTATGGAGGAAATGTTTTCTGGTTTTCCCTCTGATGTCCTCCGGCTGCTCCGCCTCTACTCTCTGTGATTTACAGAGTTTATGATGGACAGTGAAGTAAACTGCTGACAGCTGTAGCTGCTGTTAGCTCATGTGAGCTCAGTTTGTTAGCCGGGCTGTGAGTTTAGAGCATGGGGGAGCGTAAGTGTTGTACTGCAAGCATGAAGAAGAAGAAGAAGAAGAAGACGACGACGATGAGGTTTACAGGCCAAGGATGTGGAGCCGGTGTCGTGCAAGAACAGGAGCTGGGTAAGGATAGGAATGGAGCAAGAAGCCGCCGGACAAGAGTAAATGTGGGACTGACTTTTAGTGGTTGGTGAGAGCTTGGTGAAATAAAAGGCTGAAAGACAGACGCCGAGCTGGGCTGACTGCTGCTGGACTAGTCAGTGATATTAGCTGCTGCTGTAATCAGGACAAATACTCGAGTACAGCTGGACATAGTTACCACAGTGGGATTACACTCTGACTTCAGGTAATCCTCAAAACAAGAAGGTTGATTAGCACTTGACTCTGATCGGGAGGTATCTCAAGAATCTAACAACAGACACAGAAAAGATCGTCATGTCTAGTTGGACCCTCCATAAAACCTCCAGTAAGTCCAGTGGCCTCCCTCCTTTTTGCTGTCTACAGTTAAAGAGAATAGTGGAAACACCTTCAGAGCAGCAGTCAGTGTTTCAAAGACCAGAAGCTGTGTGACTCATGTGAGAGCTCCAAACTGGTGGCTGCTTTTATTAAAGTCTAGCGTCTGTGCAGCAGACCAGCTGAAACCAAATATCTGAACACATTTCCCAAGCTCCGTGTTACGCAACTTTGTGCAATGACCGGGCGATGATAGAGCTATTAGTGTAAGTCTGTTTGTATTACAGTGCCACTGAGATGAAAAGCGTCTGAGAGCTGTATCGCTGTCAGAGGGTGGAGGAATGGACCAGGGGAAGCCATTATACCTGACCCCTGCCGGTTTGTCATATCCTCACAGTGAACGGTGAGTGGGCGCTTATAGCAGGGCTGGTTCCCCCTCGTACGTCACCACTGAGTCACTTAAGTTTTTCTATTCCCATCACAACATGTGGGCCTCTGCAGAAAGTCATCTAACATCCACATCCGTCGGAAAGATTTCACACAGAGTGAAATATTTCAGGACGATCTTATTTATAACTTAAGTCTTAAGAAATTCCTCGTCCACCTTGACACAGGCTCAAACACAAATCCACATTTACTCCTCAACTCTACCCGATTCTTTCTGGACGGTCTGTGTACTTTCACGTACCACGGTCTTCAATGCCGGATTTAAGCTCTGAAAGTCTGAAACCTTTCAAAACACTCACAGCCGGTCTATCCTGATGCAGCCCACAGCTCATGACTCATACCTGAGGAACTATCCCTTCACCTTTTTATAGGCAAACTGTTGGTTTATAACTGCAACTTTTAACCAATGTTTTCCTCCAAATCCAAAAATAATGTAACACAGTGTTTACCAACCAGCTACAAGACAAACAGGCACAGGTCCAAAAAAGACTTGTGGGCGGCTGTGTAGCTCGGAGGTAGAGCGGGTCGCCCACTAATGAGATGATCGTTGGTCGATCCCCGGCTCCTCCAGTCTGCATGTCGAAGTGTCCCTGGGCGAGATACTGAACCCCAAAGAAGGCTGAGCAATCAGTTCAATGTGTGTATTGTATTGTGTGTATAATTGGCAACAGTAGTAAAAGTATGATCATGGTTGTATCATATGATTACATGTGACAAAAAACAACAATCATATTTTTCATGTGCATGATTACATGTGACAAAAAACAACAATCATATTTTTCATGTGCATTAAATTGGACTTCGTTATTGTAAAAAAAATACAAAAACAATGGTTTCTTGAGCCTAAATAACAACATATATATATATATATATATATATGTGTGTGTGTGTGTGTGTGTGTGTGTGT
>NC_040020.1:9328526-9329777 GCF_000972845.2 Larimichthys crocea
TTAAAAAATTTTTATTTCCCCCCCCCTTTTTTTGGGGGGAAAAAAAAAAAAAAAAAAAAAAAAAAAAAAAAAAAAAACATCAACAATGTCGTGCAAACACAGACGAGGAATAACTTCATTTTCATGTATAATAATAATAATAACAGTTTATTTACACACGTTTCAAACGTGTCATTCGGTGAGTTTAGGACCGGAGGCTGATTTCACCGCGTACCGAGGCCGACAGTCAAACACGACCAGGCGGAGAGGCGTTCAACAAGACCGCGGTGTCCGGCTGGGAGAGCAGGTCACCCGGAGCCTGGACCACCCGCGTGCCGACGCACTGCAGCCGGGACCGGACTCTACAGTCGGATATCAAGCAGATTTCACAGGTTTTAATCTTTTTAAATGAACTCGTTTGTAGAGTTCAAGACGCAGGAGCTGCGTAGTTACGTTACCTCAAGTGATGTCATTTGAGGTAACGTAGGTTAAAGGATTAAATAAAATAAAAAAAGGAAACTGAAGTTATTAACAGACATGTTTATGAAGTTAACACTGAAATAAGTTAGTTACTTTACATATAAGTCACTTCATAAGACATTGTATAACAGTAGACTTATGGGTAATGTAGGCGCAAAAAATTATATTTTTATTTGTAGGAAAAAAAAACTTCTCAAACAGTTTGTGTTCTCTTATTAAAAAGTGCAACTTAAACAACAAAACACATGACAGAGATCTGCTTTCTTTAGAAACAGTCTCACAGTAAACTGCTGTTAACTGTTGTAATGTGCAGTTTTCGCTCACGAGGTGGCGTAACGTTACTTTGCTTCTCGCTGTGGGGCGGCAAACGAATCATACGAATGAATCGAACAAACGAATCACCAACCAGCGACTTTTTTTTTTAAAAGATAACGTAAGAAAAAGAACACATCCTACTTCTCTCGCAAGAATCGCGATTAATTTTTTCAGTCAAACGGTGCAAATCGTCACGCATTTGTACCGACTTTTTAATCGCGTCACGATGCATCGTTTCATCCCTGGACCTGACTAGTCCAACAGCAGTCAGCACAGAACCAGAACCAGCAGCAGCAGCTAATATCACTGCCTAGTCCAGCAGCAGTCAGCCCAGCTCGGCGTCTGTCTTTCAGCCTTTTATTTCACCAAGCTCTCACCAACCACTAAAAGTCAGTCCCACATTTACTCTTGTCCGGCGGCTTCTTGCTCGCTCACTCTCTCCTTTTCTCTTCTTAGCTTCCTCCGTCAGCGTCCTCT
>NC_040020.1:9330007-9342042 GCF_000972845.2 Larimichthys crocea
CACACTCAAACATCTCACCTCTGTCCACTAACAGGTGTGTGAATCCTTCTCCAGAGGCGGTGAAGGTCATGACATTAGCATCGCACTGCACCAAGGGCCTCATGGCCTGCCACTCGGAGAAATGTGGAGTGGAGTCGAACGACGGGGCCAGAACTTTCCCCTGGACTCCATCTGGACCCGGAGGAAAGATACGAGAGGACAATTAAATCTAGCTCTCTCTGTGATTTACAGAGTTTCCTGATGGACAGTGAAGTAAACTGCTGTCAAGTGTAGCTGCTGTTAGCTCAGTTCGTCAGCTTGGCCGTGAGCTCAGAGCGACGGGTACCCGTCGCTCTGAGCTCACGGCCAAGCTGACGGACTGAGCTAACAGCAGCTACAGTTGACAGCAGTTTACTTCACTGTCCACCAGGAAACTCTGTAAATCAGAGAGAGCTAGATTTAATTGTCCTCTCGTATCTTTCCTCCGGGTCCAGATGGAGTCCAGGGCAAAGTTCTGGCCCCGTCGTTCGACTCCACTCCACATTTCTCCGAGTGGCAGGCCATGAGGCCCTTGGTGCAGTGCGATGCTAATGTCATGACCTTCACCGCCTCTGGAGAAGGATTCACACACCTGTTAGTGGACAGAGGTGAGATGTTTGAGTGTGGTCTAACACATACAGATGAGGGCGATGAGCATTTAAACCTTTAAGGTCTGCTAGAGCTGCGAGTAACTTATTATTTTCCACTGATTACTTAAAATGTCAGAAATAAAGGTGATTTTAAAGAAAATCAGTCACATTTTTAGAGGCTGATTTGGTGAATTCATGAATTAATCGTCAGATTATTTAAAATGAGCTGTTGTCTTCACAGAGGGAGCCTCTCCCATCTCTTTGTTCCAGTTACCTTCATACTGTGGCTACTCGGTGAGGACGTCATGGAGCGACCTTGAGATGACCGTGCCTTATGATGCGTGTTACATCACACAGGAGGTACGAGCAGCAGCTGTGTTATGTTTACAACCGCGATTACTCCTCCGCCCCGCGCTCATCACCTCCTCGTTTGTATCTCTGTCAGAACGGCAGCTATGTGCTGCCCTTGTTGTGGTGGGGGATCCCTCTGAAGCTCTCCTGCCCGGTGCAGATGTCCACGCCTGCCCTCTCCTCGCCCCCCTCGGTCTTCTGCTCCCCCTACGGCATGGCGGTGCAGATGCACGGGCAGGAGCAGGATGTCGCGATGCTGGGAGTCAGAGGTGTGTGTCAAGAAATCACAGGGGGGGAGATTACACTCTGCAGACCAACACGATGAATAAATGTTCAGTGAGTCTGCATTGGGAAGGCTTTAAAACACAATTTAGATATTTATTTTACAAGTCCAACATTTCCTAATAAATGTTTCAGGACATCTCCTGCAAATAGATACAGCAATCTGATGGAGAGAGAGATTAGTTCAGTCCGAGTTAATCATTTAATTTCAATTTAAAACAAATTATATATCATAAATATATTCGAGCATCACGGCGGTGCAGTGGTTAGCACTCTGGCCTCACATCTGTGGCAGAGGCTGGGATGTTTTTGGGGAGTTTGCATGTTCTCCTCGTGTCTGCGTTGGTTCTCCCTGGCTCCCTCCCATAGTCCAAACACATGCAGGTTAATTGCTGACTCTAAAAGTTGCCTGGAGTTGTGAATGTGAGTGTGAACAGTTGTTGTTTGTCTTAAACTGGCGACTTGTTCAGGGTGTATTCGGCTGACTCTTGCCTAATGCTGGGAGTGTCCCTGATAAGGATAGGTGGTTATGGAAAATGGATGGATGAATGTAAATATTTGAATTTTATTCAGTGGTTGAATGATATCGTCTGCAGGTTTTATTTAAATCAGGCAGTTCTTACATAAAAGTTTACAAAAACATGCTACGATAAAGTTCTTTACTTGGAAACTGATAAAAAACATGAAGCTTTGCATATTGTTTCAAAGCCTTCTCCACACTGGGACAAAATGCTGGTGGATATACACCGATCCTTTATATCCTAATGAGTAGTCAAATTAGTCTAAAATGTGGTAATTGACCTATAAATGTGTTTTTTGTTTTTATCTGTAGACTCTAAACTTGGCTAAGATTATTACAATCCCCGACTTCCCTTTTTAAAAATACCTCAGTGGTAGTTTGGGCTTGAACCTTTATCGACGACAGAAACGTGTGATGTGTTTGCAGTGAATGGAGCCTGGGCTCCGCTGGTGTCTGAAGACTGTGCGCACAGAGTCCCCTCCAGTCCTGGACAGCTGATGTTCTTCATCTCCTACAGCGCTCTGTGTATCACCAGTGGAGTAAGTTGTTGTAACTTTTAAACTGTCTAACTTTAACTTGGATTATTGTGCCGGGTTTTGATCCAATAATACTGCGTGTGTGTGTGTTTACAGGGCGGTCCTCAGATTTCTCTCTACTTTATATTCGATGAGCAGGAATACATCCTCTCCTGTCCAGTCCATCCTCAGTTTCCCTACGTCCCCTCTCCTCCCAGTGATCCCCAGTATCCTGTTAGTCCTGCACCACCTTCTCCTCCTCAGCCCCCAACCCAGGAGCAGACTGCTCAGCTTCCTGAGTACCCGTACTACCCCCATCCTGGATTCCAGTACCCACAGCTTCTCCAGGTCTATCCTCCTGGCCCACAACCTGCACGCCCCCCTCAACCAACTCCTGGCAGTCCTCCTGGGACCCAGCAACAGCAGCCCCAGCCCCAGCAGGAGCCCCAGCAGGAGCACCTCCAGCTACGGCTTCAGCAGATGCACAAGCAGCGCCATCTCCAGCAGCAGCAGCAGCAGCAGCAGCACCATCCCCAGCAGCAGCAGCAGCAGCAGCAGCAGCAGCTCCATCCCCAGCAGCAGCAGCAGCTCCATCCCCTGCAGCAGCAGCACCATCCCCAGCAGCAACAGCAGCTCCATCCCCTGCAGCAGCAGCACCATCCCCTGCAGCAGCAGCTCCATCCCCTGCAGCAGCAGCACCATCCTCAGCAGCAGCAGCAGCTCCATCCCCAGCAGCAGCAGCTCCATCCCCAGCAGCAGCAGCAGCAGCAGCTCCATCCCCAGCAGCAGCAGCAGCTCCAACCCCAGCAGCAGCAGCACCTTCAGCTCCTGCTCCAGCAGGAAAGTTCCTCACAACAAGTTTCTGAGTTCCCGGTTGGTCAGTATCCATCTGCTGTGTATTACCCCTATGCACCGTTCTACTACCCTGCAATGACACCAGCAGCTACAAAAACTACAACTACTGCCCCTCCACCTACCCAGGCACCCATACCTCAAGCGGCTCCTTATTACCCTCAGTATTACCTTCAGATGCCTCACTACCCTACACCCACTGCAGCACCAGTGACCCAAGCACCTGCTCCTCTCCCTCCCAGCCCACTGCCTCCTCCACCCTCTCCACCAAAACAACCCGAGGGTCCGCAGTACCCAGTCGGACCATTTTATCATCCTGCTTTTTATAGCTCCTACTATCAGTATGGACATTTTCCATACCATCCTACTATCGCTCCACCCTCCCCTTCTCCAATGATTCCAAAACAACCTCCCAGCTACACCTTCAGCCAGTTTTATCCACAAAAACCCATTTACATCCCACCGCCCACACCTCCGCTGCCTGCCAAAGAGAAACCTCAAACCACTCCTCAGGAACCAGCAGCTCCACCCATCACATGCACCCCGTACACTCAAACCATCTGTAGCTACCCTTACCCCTATTACCCCCATCACCATCCACTCTACCCACCATACTACTATCCACCACACCCGCCTGTGCCCCAGTATCCACAGACTCCACCGCCAATGACAACCAAGAAGCCTTTCACCACCACCACCACCCCCTGTGCTACAAGTCCAACTCCTACCACCACAACTACTACAGCGTCTACATCAGCTCCACAGACCTTTTATCTGCAGTGTCTGATGGGGAGGATGATCGCCTTCCTGCCTTTTGCTCACCCAGACTCCATCCAGGTCAGAGGTCAGTGTTTCACAGAGACAACAAAAAGTCTCGGTCTGTCAGTCCAGCTCTGATCAGTGTTTCTCAAACTTTTTACACTGCGTACCACCTCAGAGTGAATCCTGACCACACTTCTATTCTAGATATTTTCCCGTTTGGAGCCACGATTCCAGTTTTTGATCTTTTCTAACTCAAGTATGCGTGCTATAGGCACAAATGTGACCGAACGATGTTTTAAATTGATTTATTTAATTAAAAATATTTCAGTTGCATCTCCACCTATCACTGCAGGGAGCTCACGTGGTGCTTGTGTCGTAGTTTGACAAACCGTGGTCTAGACTGTTTGATGGATTCTCATGGTTTTGTACAGACATTCATTGTCTCCAGGTGATTTATCCTAACAAGGAGGAAGAAGCTTTCTGAATTCCTGTTTCCTGTCATAATTTTTAGCAACTCGCTCGAAGACGCAGATATTTATTTTATTAGAGCTGTGAACGTTCTAACAATCATTGTCTCTGACATCAGACCAGATGAAGTCCTGGCTGTTCCTCTCCAGCGTGTCTCCTCTGTGTGGGTACACGGTACAGATGGCTGCAGACTCGGGGGTGATCCTTCACTCTCCTCTGCCCGCCTGCCACAGCGAGACACGGGTGAGGTTTCTCTAGTCTCTGCCTCCAAACGTGTCAACTTTGTGCTGCTGCTTTTTATTCTTTAATGGAAATAAGATTTCTTTGATGTGGTCGAGTTCGAAAAATGTAAAGTCTCTGTGAAATGGCTTTAAGTCATGGATATACTGTAACATAAACGTTCTCACAGTCTCTCAGACAGCGTGAAGTCTCAGTGACAGGTGCGTAGGCTCAGACACAGGACGTGGAAAGGGGCCTTCGAACTGAACAATGTGTGGAATTCTTTCTGAAGATGAAACGTCACCAATAAAAGCAGTTTCAAATTATAAATGCAAATCTACAAACGGCTCCACTCACACAGACGTTAACTTGATGCCTTCATGGCGTCACCACAGAGTAGAAGATCTTGATTTGCTGACGCTGACGTTTTGAGTTGTCACTACAGCGATTTATGATTGCAGTCCTGTTTGTGTATCGAACAGACGAGCAGCTTTCTGCAGTCAGCAGCTTTTCTTTCTTTAACGATTGATCCCATATGGACTGTATGCAGCGTTTGCTCTGCATGCAGGTTTTATTATGTCCTGTGCAACCCGACTGGTAAAAACTTGGATGTTTCTGTGAGTTAAGCTCAACTCGAGGATATTTTTAAAATATAGTAGCTGCAAACCGAGCGTGGTCGTTCACATTGACTTTATTGATCTCGCTCTCTCTTTTTAGACTCCCACGATTGTGTCTTTACCTCTGAGGTTTTGGGATCTTTCCGTGGCACGCTACAGGACTGTGGACTTGCAATGCCCGTATCAAACTCCTCCACCAGTTACAGTGCCCCCTACCCCACCCAGCACAACCACCATCCCAACCTCGGGCAAGGTCGTCCAGAAACCTAAAGTGTTCTGCTCCCCCCATCAGATGACCGTGGAGCTCCCGCCCGGTCCCATCTCTGGAATAGTTGTTAAAGGTGTGTGTGTGTGCTCCAGGTGCATATGGTTACCATCAGCTCTGCATGACTTGAATTTTAACTTTCCTGGGGGTGCAGTCGAATGGGGGGTTGGGAAAGGTATGCTTGGTTTTTGTTTTGACTGGGTAACACTGAGACTCCGTGCCTCGCCGTGCAGAGAGCTATAACTGTGCCATTTTTAAAGTCGACACAGAAATAACTTATTGTACGTTTCCTCAGACTTCAAAGGGAACCAAATGAACCTCCAGGATGTCCCAAAGCACTGTGGGTATTCTGCAAGAAAAGGCAAAGATGGCAAAGTCCGTCTGAGTCTCCGGTTACACTCGCGCTGCCACATGAGTGTGCAGGCAAGTATCGACTCGGATTTCACACTGAGCACATGACCTTTCGTATAATTGACCATTTGTTTTACCCATTAACTCTCGTGTAAACATTCTGTCTCCGAAAGGGTAAAAAGTACATCGTCACTGTCCTCTACACGACAGCACATGGGAGACAGGAGGCTCAGTTGTTTTGTCCGGTTCTCATCCCAAGACCCGGACAAGGTAGATGGATTTTTATGTTTACACCCTCTGAAAGGCTTTTCAGCTTGCCAAAGGGTGTTTTTCCTCCAGAGCCATTCAGAGTTATTTTAACTGTGGCTGACATTTGTCGTGCTGTCCCTCAGAGTGCAACCTTCCCAGCGAACAGCGTCTCCCCTGTGGACGCGGCTCTGTATCCGAGCCACAGTGCCTCTCCATGGGCTGCTGCTTCAGCAAGCAACCCCCCGCCTGCTACTACCACATGGACGGTGAGCTGCAGCTTGTGTCCCCTCCCGCTCCCACTGGCATTTTCACGCCACTTGGCAGAGTACAGTTTTGGGTACGGAAATGTGAGCTGTTAGATGTGTGAGGAGGCATATTCAGGCCCGGCATAGCATGATTCAAGCTGGCAGTGAAACTGAATGTGGAAAAGGGTAGAAGACACCTTGGGTCTCATTATCAATCGCCTCCTGAGATTTCTGACCTTTTGTTCATCTGACCTTCACACAACTGTGTGTGTGTGTGTGTGTGTGTGTGTGTGTGTGTCCTCCTCCAGAGTGCACTATTGACCGCCACTTTGTCTTCTCCGTGCCCGCCTCCCTCACCGAGCCCCCTCTTTCCCCCGCCCAGCTCGTGGCTGCCGATAACTCCACCTGCAAACCCCAGAGAGTGACATCCGACTACGCCTTGTTCAAGATCCCGATGGATGGGTGCGGGGCACGCAGAGTAGTAAGCTTCAATGAATGAAAACATTCCCCGAAATACAAAAAATCTGAGCAAGTAAAGGAAATCTGAGTCTAGATTTGTCTTATCGACAAAAAAACTGCAGCAACTAAAGTACAACTACTACAACTAACAATTATTGTCATTCTTGATTAATCGATTAGTTGTTTGGCCCATAAAATATCGATGACTGTCTCCTAAAGCCCAAAGTGACGTCCTCAAATATCTTGTTTTGTCCGCGCCCCAAAAAACCTTCACATCTGCGGAGCAGCAATACTCAGTAGCTCGTTCAACAGCTTCATCAGTTAATTGATTAATCGTTGCAGCCGCGTCCGCTCTGTCCTGACAGATGGTGGGGAAAACCATGGTCTACATTGTGGAGATCGTCAACAAGGTTCAGACAATCAGCCTCAACTACGGCACCATAACGAGAGACTCTCCTGTCAGGTCAGAGTGTTTTTCATTTTTACTATCAGAGAGGATCAGTGAGTTTCATGTTCAGATGATTTAACTTGTTTTTATATTATGTTATTGCAGCTGCCACTTTGTTAACATAGAAACCTTTTTAAGCTCAGACGGCAAACAAACATCCAGCAGTTCTAGAAGATTAATCTGGAGCCGTGACATGAGTTAGTCTAATATTGGATCAGTTCCTGGTGGATAATAATATTCACCATGTAGTCACTAACTGAACCCTGTCTCTGAGGGGTGCTATGGGTGTGTGTGCTCCCTCTCTCTCATTCACTGTCTATGTCGCTCGGACAAAACGAAGGAAACGGCAAGTCAGACGTCGACGCTCGACAGAACATAACGGGTCACTGCAGCGTGACATCAGGTTGTTTCTCCAAAAGTTGAATCTGCCTCGACTTTTCCTCCGTTACAAATTATAATTAAAAACCTGTGTTTTAATAAAAAGAATCAGACTTAAAGCTGAACTATGAGCTGACACTTTAAAACTGCAGTTTTCACGTCATTGTTGTGATGAAACGTTAAAAAGTTCCCTTTAGACCGAGATCTTTTATGATAAAGAGAACAAATAAGATTTATCTTTCTTTCTTAGATCTTTACAAATATAAAACTATATAAAAGTAAATTGTTGCATATATAAAAAAATAAGAAACAGACCTACAAATAGAGATAATAGACACTAAATGAAGATCACAGCATCAGCAGAGTTGGTGCAAATTAGTCCAGAGTGACAATAACAGTGTGCAGTAGTCAGTGCAACAGAGAATATGATCGATAGTTTATTGTCCTGTGTGTCCTCCCTGCCCTGACTGAGAGCTGGACCAAAGTCTGTGGGTGGAGCATGAAAAGACCTAAAGACTAGTCGCTCACAGGTAACAGAGAAATATGAAAAATAACCACCAGTTGAACTAAAAATGACCAAGAATTAACTTTCATGACGGAGTGTTGATAGTTTTTGGAAATAGTCATCCCATCAGGAAACTGTATGGAAGCTTCACAGCAGGTGGTGCACGTGGTCTGGAGTTCGCACTGGGAGACTGTTTCCTGTCTCGTCCTCAGGTTGTTGGTGGAGTGCAGGTATCTGCCGGGCACTGTTCTCACTGTGAGCTACATGGTTAAAACTCCCACCATTGGATCTGCAGTCCCCACACAGGGCGTGTTTGGAGTCCAGCTCAGGATCGCCAAAGGTAGACTCTTCATTTCAACCCGAACATCAGCTGACTGACGGAAGCTACTAATCCAATAACAAACCTGTTCGTCCTCGTCCTGGTCCCAGACGTCCAGTACAGCAGCTACTACCCTCAGTATCACCGGCCCCTGCAGATGCTGCTGGGGAAACCCATTTACCTGGAAGTGCGGCTGGTCAACACGCCGGATCCCAGTTTGGTTCTGCTGGTGCATTACTGCGTGGCCTACCCGCGCTCGGGGAAGGCCGTGTGGCTGCTGCTGTACAACGGGTACGTTTGTGTGAAGACACGTTGAGCATGAGAGGAGATGAGGAAATTTATGTCATACGTATTATCTAATGAGCAGTATCACTCCACAGATGTCCGAACCCGTTGGATCCAGCCCCACAGCAGGCTGTGCTGCTGGATCCTCGGCCGCCCTCTCCTCAGGCTCAGACTCGACGCTTCACCATCAGCACCTTCCAGTTCCTTCCTGACGGCGAGTTCAAGGACCCGGAGGAGGAGGTAAAAAAAAGAGCAGAGGCCTTTGAGCAGAGGGAGGTTAAAGCCGTTTAACTGAAGAACTGTGTTTTAATGATTTTGTCAAGTTGGAATAATTTATAGCGATATAGTTTTAGGACACTTATTCACTCTCTTCGACTTGACAAATAGTCAATTTTGCGTGATGAGAGCTGTTCGAACTCTAACTGTTAAGAGAAGGAGCTTCAATGTTTCCTTTATTATCTCCTTCAGCAAAGGATACACCAGACCGTCCTTTACGAAAGGAAAGGAGGTAAATACAATACAATAAAAAATTATGACCTCTCCTTCACATCTTCCCTTGAGCTTTTGACGTTTTCCACAGAGTTCAAGGAAACGTTGTTAGGAAAGGACTTAGGGTGCTGATTTGTTTTTGACTGTTCGACCCATAGACGAGATGATTGGTGTATTGGTATAGCATAAAGACTGGAAACTGAAAGAAACAGGTAGCCTGGCCTACCCTCACCTGTGAAACAATCACTCTCATTCGCTGTCTGTGTCTCTCAACCACTGCTCGCTCACTCTCTCAAACCAAATTAAACATCAGACTCAGATTTCATGAAATAAATAAAGTCAGAACACATCAGCAGAGTTTCAGAGTTTCAGGCTGACTGTCTCAAAGCGCCCTGAAGCTCAGTGAACATGTTACATCTTGTTTAACTCGTACAGATGTCGCGGTTTTAAAGGGGGATTTTTGTTACGTTTGCACAGAGCCAGACTCGCTGTTTGTCCCTGTCCCGGGTCTTTATGCTAAGCTTAGCTCTCCAGCTTCATATTTAATGATCACAGATGTGAGCGCGGTGTCAAACTTGTCATTAACTCACTGTTGCTTTAAGCGCGTTTAACCTGCAGCTGTCTGAGTGTGAGTTTGGCCCCTGGGAGTGGCAGTTGGCGTTGGATGTTTTAGTTTTATTTCCAGTCTTTGTGTCATGGCTGAGTCTTTCTACAAAACCATCGACAGCTGTTCCTCTAAATCTCTCAAGTCAGCGTTCGTTGGGAGGCGATGCGGAGAGGCCATTTTGTAAACTGCACATTTGGCCAAATCTCAATTGGCAGCAGCTGTTTGTCATCGCACACTCACAAGACTGGACGCTGCGTCAAACCCTGCTCTGTTTCCCCTCCTTCCCTCCTTCTCAGATCTACTTCATGTGTTCGACTGAAATCTGCTCCCCACGTGATGGGCCTTGTGTCGAGGGATGCTTCGGCCGGTGACGGTAAGAACGAATCAGCAGCCACACCCTTTAACGAACTCTGTAAGATGGCAGGAGAAACGCTCGCCAATGATCCTGGTTACAGTGGAAGCAGAGCCAGACGAGGCTCCGTGTGACAGCAGGACAATGATTTAATAATGAGGAGAGGTCTGAATAATTTATCAAGTGATCCATTTCCTGTTTTTTTTCAGCCACGACATGGAAGATGCTTGAAGTCGGTGGCTGTGAGGATGATCTGGTGCTGGCCGTATCTCCTCCCTGTTCAGGCCTCGGACGTCGCTCAATAAAAAGCTCTTAAAGGACGCCGAGTGTGTGTTTGTTTTTGGCAGCAGCAGCAGCAGCCAGGGTTTACAGCAGGAAGTGGCGCCTTTGTTTACACAAACGTTTGGCCCTCGTGCACCGAGAGACGGGCTTTCTCTGCAGATCCACATGTTTAACTAACACATGACAGAGGTAAATGAGATATAACTTGAGAATATTTCTCAGACACAAACAGATTAACTTGTTCGAGGGAGGTCTGAGTCCATTAACCCCCCACGCTGTTTAATGTGTACAGCTCCTTTGTTGGAATATTGCTACAGCGCCAGGATTACTGTGCCGTAATTTGATTAAACATGAATTTAGGATTAAGCACACAATCAGATTAAATGACATCTCAGGTAAAAAAAAAAAAAGAGCAGGAGCAGCTGTGAAGGCTCCGTTATGTCAGATAAGATTACAATTCATCTACTGACCACTTTAAAGCGACCCTGCAGCTTCAAGTGCTTCCACTGGTCGGTGTGAGCTGCAGCCAAAGAGTCATTCATACGTTTAATATATCAGCATCAGACTCACAGATATAAGAAACCTGAATGACCGGCTGGTTTCCAGCAGGTCTGATGGAGTGTACTGTCCTCTGAAGCTCACCGGTTAACATGCATCTTTTATAATTTAAACAAAAGACAAATGTAAATAAAGCAAGTTGTGTGTCGGGACGATCTCTCAAGGTTTCTGCCTCTTAAAGGAAGTTTTTTTTCCTCGCCACTGTCACCAAGTGTTTACTCGTGGTGGGAACTGTTGGGTCTCTAAATGATGTTATAAAGAGTACTGTACGGAAAGAGTCATCAGCTTCTGTTATAGAAATAAAATGTTTTTTTAATTGGTGAGCTTTAGATGTGTCAGGATAGATGTTTGCTGCTTGTTTCACCACAGACATAAAACGTGGATGTAGTCTCGTGACGTCACCCACAGGTTTCTGAAAAGCTCACGCTCTTAACCCTGCATAACTTTAAGCCTTAATATAATGTGAACAGGTGAGTTGTATATAAATTCACCCTCAGTACAGTTGTCATGAACGGGGAAATTAGCTACAGAGACCAAAACTGTTTTTTTACGGAAGCCCTAAAAGGCCATACATACATACATTTTATTCCGCCCGTTTTCCCGTGATAATGAGATAATTAATTTGAGATCTCGAGAAAACAAAATGATAGTCTAGTGTATTGAATTAAGTGTGCCTGTATTACAGAATGTATGGCAAATGCATGTAGTTCATGAGTCCATAATTTCTGCTAAAGGTTTGTACACTTGATCTCAGGACTGCAGTGAGGTTTTACAGTAGAGTAAATATTGCACATAATGTCTTTTTCAATTCAAAATAATGAACTTTGAGGATGAATTGCTCCAAAATGATTCAGTAAATATGCTTTATACTGAGTGAGTGAACAGTCAGGATGGTCCTGAGGTCAAGTGTATCAACCTTTGTCAGAAATTATGGATCAAAGGGATTTTACAGTGTTGTAATAGGTTTGCTCGCTCCGTATCATGGACTACATGCATTTGCCGTACATTCTGTAATACAGGCGCACTTGATTTAATACACTAGACTATCG